>NW_020956134.1:108775-162278 GCF_003031625.1 Empidonax traillii | reverse complement strand
CCCGCGGGTCGCCCCCCAGCCCCGCAGCGGGGATCCCCCCGGCCCTGCCGCCCGCGCAGGGGAGCACCCACCTGGCGAAGGCGCGGCGGGCCGGCGGGGGGCGAGGGGCCGCCTCCCGGCGCGGGGGGCGCGGGCGAAGCCATCTTCGGCTCCTTCCCGCCGCCGCCCGCCTCCTCTCAGCCCCCCGCGGCCGCCACCATGCCGGGGACCCGCGGGTGACCTTCCCGGGGGCGGCCGCTGCTGCTGCGGCGCGGGTGGGTGGGTGGGTGTTGCGGGTGGGTGCGGGAGGCAGCGGCCGCGCTGCCGATGAGCTCACACGGACAGATCCGCGGCTGCCGGCGGGCGGCGCGGGCGGAGGACCCGCCTCGTCCTCCCCCGCACACGCACACACACCCACGGTACATCCCACCCGCGCTCGCACATCCCCCCCCCCCCCCCCTCCTTCCTTCGCTTCTGGCCGCGACCCCTCCACGCACACCCCACGCGTGTCCCCAGCCGGAGCATCCCCTGCCGCTGCTGAACCCGCTGGGGAATTTTTGTTTTCACACCTCCCCCCGCGGCCCCAAGTGTCAAAACACAGGGGTAAACTCGCGGCTTAGGGACGCAGAGAAACAAGGGATATTTTCAGGTGCGATTATCCTCATGTCCCACCCTGTGCTCACACCCACACGCAGGGCTTTCAATCCCTGAGAGCACCTTCTGGCCACTACCTGAGTGGAACACGGTTCTTCCCTGCTGCCTACACTCATATATTTTAAGGCCACGAGGGACCTTGTAATCAGAGAGCCCGATCTCCCACATAAGACAGGAATTTCTGGGAATACAGTTTCCCTCGGAAACAAAGCCCCGACAGCTGGTGGAGCTACAATAAACACGTCAGAAAGGTGATTTGAAAGCGCTGAGTTAAAATGAATGCATTTTATTCCCAGGCGAGGGGTTCCCGTGGTGAATTACACTAATTTAGCTCCAGATTTTAGCCACAGGAGCTCACCACACCACTCCCTGCCTTCCTACCCAAGGAAACCTTCACTCACTCCTGTTTAAGAGTGGCACCATCTCCAAATCCTCACCAAAAACCCCTGTCTCCTTACACAGCAATCTGCTATTAAAACAAATGACCCCCTTATTCAGCAGAGAATGAATTTGCTGCTTCACTCGAGTTCCCTTCCAAAAATAGTTCTGTTCTTTAACACGAGGTGTAACAAAGCTGTTAATCAACATTATTCCTCTGCAAAGTTCTGACTGATGCCCTGTCCCAGTCCGTGTCATCCCATCAGCCCTCCCGCACGCAAGTGCCATGAGCTAAAAGCAGCCTCGGGAAGCACACACTGCAAAGTCACCACGATTCCTAGTGCATTAGGGAGATGCTAAATTTAGCCCTACCTGCTAATTAATTTAGAAACTACTTAGTTGCGTTTGCGCCGGGATTTAGCCAATGCCTTTAGCCCCACCTCCAGCTCTGTATCCCTGCATCCCTCCCCTGCTGACGCTTCTGGCAGCATTTTGGAACACCTGGCATGTCTTTTGCTGAACAAGAGCCACCGGCTGTTTGATGGGAAGGCACCGTTATTCCTCACTTGTGGAATGCTGCAGGTGCAGAGGATGTTTTTCCAAACCCGTACAACAGCGAGCTTTCATCCCACTCACCTGTATGTTCCGTTGCCACTCTCCATCTCCTGATACTTCCAGAAGGAACATCTGTCCAGGTCACCTCTGTCACACAAGGTCATCTCCCTTCCTTGGATCCCACCACCGTGCCTTGTGCACAACCAACAGGTTTATTCCTGGGAAGTACCAGCACAATTCCAACACAGCTCAGGAACTCCAGGGCCACGTATAGACTGGATGGATCTGGATGACAAGGAGGGCTGAGAAGGAATAACAACTGATAGCAGGTTGTGGGAAAGGGAGATTTAGTCATTGAGAAGGGTGGGTCAGAGGGAATCAGTGGAAAACTAAGACCCAGATGAGAGGGAAGCAGTGCTCTGGCCATGAGCAAGTCTTCCATATTTAAAGGTGGCATTGGAGGGTGGCTCCCAGGAAAGCTTGGGATGCTGTTCCTGCTCATGCTCAGAACCAGGTTTCCCTCCTGTTTTCTTGCAAACCTATTTCACCACTTACCTCCAAAATAATGAGGCTTTTTCACTCCTTTCTCACCTCCCAAGCCTTTGCCAGGTGAAGGGCTTCCCTCACCTCTGTGCCCAGGCACAGCCCATTCCCAGAGTGGAGCTGCTGAAAGAAATCAAGGACACGGTAAAACTCCCAGGAGTTTCTAAGAAGTTAAGCTAGTAGGGAGAAGCTCCAGCTCTGAATGGCCTCAGCAGGGGCAGATTATCCCCTCTCCTGTCCCCACTGAGGCTGCAGGAATGCCATCTTTCCAAGCCCTGCTCCTTGGCTTCAGCTGGAGCTCTGTGCCAGCAGGATGGTGCTGGAAGAGGAGTGCAAAGAGAAGCAGAAGGGGAAAATCTGACTGAAAATCAGATGCAGTGCAGAGTGGTTGCAATTTTCAGGACCGCCTAAGGGACTTGGATGACCAGTTCCTACTTAATTGGGCATTATAATTTTCTAGGCATCCTTGAAAACCTCTGCCAAGGCTTACCAAACGTTCATTTCCATGGCCAGCTTTGGGGAGGAGCCTGTTCTCTCCCAGCACACAGTACAAGCTTCTCCTTAGTGAATAAAAGTAATACTCTAAGTATTAAGTTTTTTGTGATGAGGACAAGTCTTTCTAAGCCAGCCTTGTATCCCCAGTGATACTCTACGTTTTGATATTAATGTTGTTCTCACTGATATCTGCAGGTCCTGGATTAAACTGCATTCCTGCTAACAGACCTCCAGCCTTATTCCCACCGCTTAATGTACTCTCTGCTGTGCCTGGGAGTTACAATCCCCCCTTGGCACAGCTTTGCCCTTTCGCCTGCTTTTTCACTTGGGCAGTGATTTTACACTCCAGTTCCTTTTGGATGAACAGCCTGTAAGAGGCACAGAACCGGTTTTCCCGATGAAATATTTCTAGTCTCGGGCTCTAAGTGCTCTGCTGTGATACTCTGAGCAGGCTCAAGGCTCGGGGTTTCTTCAGGGATATTATTCCTGGGCATAAATACCCAGAGGACAGGTTATTCTGACTTTGTGCCTGACGTGAGGACCACGAGTTCCTCCCTGCTGATGCCATTCAGGAGGTCAGCGCTCCTTTACCAGAACGATCAGCAGAGAATTAACAGCTGGATAATGGATAAGTGAGCCCGACCTCATCCTTTTGCCGGTGCCCGCGTGAGGGGAATGATGCTTTGTTCCATCTACATACAGATCATCCGCAGATCGAATTTGCGGAGCGCTGCAGCAAACACAGCAGCATGGCTGCTGCTTCTTCTCATGCCTTTTCATTTCACAGCACCAATCCCCTCGGATCGGAACCCTCCTCTTCCGACCTCGGCGAAAGGCTGAGCCGAGTCAATGCCTATTGCTCCGTTCCTTTCAACCCCACGAATGCCCGGTTTCCCAAGGTTCCCGAGCTCCCAGGCTGCAGGATGCCGGCGGTGGCCGATGCCTGGCAGCTCTGCAGCGCGGGCACGCAATGCGATGCGATGCGATGCGATGCGCCGCCTCGGGGAAATCAGCCGGTGCGGCGCGTCGGGGAAGAAGCGCTGCCTCGCAGACAGGTCCGCACGCAAAAGCGGGAGCGCCGTGGAAACTGCCGGAGAACAAAGGCGACGCACAGAGCTGCGCCGGGACCTGTGAGGAATGTCCGAAATTACTTCTCCTGTGCCTCCCGGAGGCGCACGGCCCCCGCCGCGCCGAACTCCGCTCCGGGGGATTGACCGCCCAGGGATTTCGGAGGGGGTCAGGGGTTCGCTGCCTCACCTCTGGTACAGAAAATTGGGAATCGTGACGAACAGATTTTGCAGAGAAACGTGTTTTCCATCTCCAAGGTGATGGAGTAAAGTAGGGCAGCCTGCGGGGAATACACAGAAAAAGCATTTACTCTTCAGCAAGGACTGGAAAAGAGCCTACTAGAAGGGATAATAAGTAGGAGTTAAAAGACGTACTTGGCACTCCAGAGGCTCAGGAGCTGTTTCAGGGAACTTTCAGTGTCTATTTATCTTTTTTTTTTTTTTTTCTCTTCCCTGGGTGCCAACTGCTGCTGCTGCTGGAGATGAGTGCCGAGCTCAAGGAAACCTCAGTCCCACGGGGTACATGGCTGCTTTGATTTGTTCTTCCTTTTAACATCTGCTGTTAAAGCAAATTAGAAGAAGACTTGGCTGAGACAACTGCACGGAGTGTTAGCAGCACATTCCAGCTCAGAGAGCCCATACTGTACCATTTTCCTTAGTGGCTGTAGTGGAGCCTCCAGCAGGAATTGGGACTGTACCGGTGGGAAGCTGACACCCCGTGCCCAACACATCTCCTTTTGTTCAGGAACAGCTGAAACACGCTGTAACAGCAGTTTCTGCTCTGGAAATTCTGATGGATAACAGCAGTATTTACTCCTAAGTGGTATTTAGTTACATTTTGATGTCCCTGATAAGCACAGGGAAACATCCTCTAGCAATTCCCACACTGCTTGTAAGGATGTCAGAAAGCCACGGCATGACATTGCCAGTTCTTTTCCCTCCCCAGTGGCTCCGAGTCTCGGTGACAGATGAATATAAAACAGATGGGATGGTGGCAGAACCTCATCAGATGGACCTGATGGGCCTCGAGCTGCCCGTGCTATCGCATAGATTAGTGTCATGTAATGCTGGGCTCTGTATTTTGGTAGTGAAAGCCACGCAGCAGCTTTAATCTGGGATCTTGTCCTGTCCTAATGTCAGGATCTTCATTTTGATTGTATGTAAAAGATATATTTGGGAAGCTGTATCTTCCTTTCTATTTATCAGCTTTCTGTGCTAAGCTTTGAAACAGCACAAGAAGCTTTTCTACTGTGTGAAAAAGCCTTTTGGAGTTGCTGCATTTAAAAATCAGACCATAAAACTCTAATTCTGTCCAAACCAAGTATTTGGTCGCACCAGATTTCTATCACGTGTGTTTCTCAGATTGCTATTATCTCACATATATTTAATAGCCATACCAATTTGGAAATACCTGTATTTGGCCATAGCATCACATCTGACACGTCTGTTTAGTCTGAGATCCCTGCGAGCTCTTCTCTGAGCATCCACAGCAGAGCCATGGCACTGAAAAATAACATCTCCTCCTCCTGACATAATTGCTCCTTGCCTTTTCCACAGCTGACATGGGATGTTCCCAAGGGACACTGCAGTCACACTACCCAGTCAGCTTGCTGAGTTCAAGAATATGAGTCATATTCTCCATGACCCACAGCTACACGTGCAGCCCCCTCAAAAGGGTCTGGCCTGGCTCTGCACAGAGCCACCAGCTTACCCTTCTCCATCTCACCTGGATCAGGAAGCATCCTGGTGTGCTCCCAGAGGTGAATGCCAAAAAACTGGGAAGCTCCTTTCACTGGGAAGCCGAGCTGCTTGGTCAAAGTGGTGTTGTCTGGCAGATCAGTCCCTCTCAGGCCGTTCCTGCTCTGGCTTCAGGCGTGATGCAAACCCCAGGAGAGCAGCTCCCCTGCAGTACCTTGTCACTTTGAATCCCCATCACAGCTAAAACCAGACAGTGCTGAGACATGAGGAAAGACATTGTTTTCAAAATTAACCCCTCGAACCTGGGTCAGGACCTCTCTGGGTAAGGCAGCCATGGAGATTTGGAAAGCGGGCGATGGTTGATATTGGAGCCACCGCGGTGAGACAGGTTGATTAACATCTGCCCACGCAGCAGGACACACTGTCTGCCATCCAGCAGCCTTCACTCTGACATAGTGGAGAGAACACATTTTCTGGGCAAGCAAGCTGTCTTTCCAGCACAGCGTGCCAGGAGAACGTTACAGAAAACATTCCCTTTCTCCCAGCCTTGCCCAGCACCCACCTCAGCAGGAACACCTCCATTTCCCCCCATAAACTGCCGTCTCACATCCAAAGTTCTTGCCTCACATCCACTGTGAGCACACACAGCATTAGCTCTCACAGCCACACCTGCACATAATGGAGGCTCATGCCATCCCTTTCCAGTAAAAGCTCCTCAGGAAGCTCCCTAAGGAAGGACTTGTTCTTCTACATGTACCCCTCAGCTACCAGTTGCTGTAATGTATTTGACTATTCCTTAAAATTGTTGCTTTTGCACAAAGGATGATTTTATATATATATATATGTATGTAATTATATATACAATTTAGGACAAAATTAACATGGAGTTCCCAACCAACAGAGCATGAGAGTAGGAGTTAAGAAGAGCGGGAGACACTATCCTGTTTCCCTAAAGGCAAGATTCCAACCCAGCCACAAGCAACGTGTCCCCAGCAGTGCCAAAACACTTGGATAATGAATAGAGTATAAAATACAGCACAGGAGCTGTAATCAGGACACCTGAAACAGGGGATGGTGCCAAATTCAGGCTTAAAAGCTGCAAAACAGCTCTGCGTGTGTCTCCCTGCTGGAAGCTGCAGATGACCCACTCTGCCACTGCAGCTGTACCTATATATAGTTTAAAGAGAGACTTGACTATAAAAATACATCTATAGATACAGTCTAAGCCCAAATAGGCTACACAGCTGCAGGCTTCAGCACCCAAATAACTTAAAATATTGTGCCTTGATCATATTATTCTGGGTTTTCCACCGGTGCAAGAGCAGGGCGAAGGACCTGGATAAGAGCAGGAGGGGTTCAGGCATGCTTGTGGTCAGGAGGTCCATGAGAGTTCACCTTCAATCCCCACAGCCCATGACAAGGAAAAAAGGAATGGGCATCAAAAGTTAAGGGAAAGATCAATTGGTAAGAGTAAAAATTTATTCCCTCTCACTTCAGTTTTTCAAGAGACTCACTGTGTTTGTTCCACAGTTCTGCTTCTACACCAAAAATCCCTTCTGGTGTAAAGGCAGCCCTGAACCAACAGGTCACGTACACTTTGCATTTGTGCTCGTGGAAAAGGTTTTCTAGGCTAAACCCTGCAAGAAGTCACCTACTGAGCACCAGACACGATGGGAAAGGTCTGAGGAAACAGCTGGATTGCCAAAACACTCATCAAACCAGTACATAAAGCACCAGGTAAAAAACCCCCACTTCTCGTATCACCACCACGTTTCAGTGTGTGGGAAAGGAAACACAACCACCAGCCATGGGGAGGGAAAACAAGCCAAAAAACAAAGGAGAAAATTGCACAAGGCACAGAGGGCAAAAGGTATTCAGCCATGCCCGCTCCACACATTATTCACAGGGTGGGAGAACTGGACCGTCCCCCTTTTCCCAAGAGAGATGTACATGGCTTCATCTGTGTGATCAGCCAGGGAGCAACATGGCCAAACACACTGGATGCCCAAGTGGCCCCAGCTTTGTGCTGTGCCTGCAGCCCAGAACGGCTGGAGCAGCTTTGCCCTCTGCTGGTCCCGCGAGGCCCCTCAGCCCATCCCAGGCAGGAGCCCCTCTGTCCCACGGACACCCCTCGGGGCTGCCACCCTCACCTTCCCCAGGCCGGCAGAGCAAGGCTGACGTACAGCAAGGGACTCGTGAGTGCCTTAGTCAGGGAACAGCCTTAGTTAAAAGTCTGGAAGAAGAGTAAAAGCAACCCTCTGAATTCAATGGAGCTGCAGCGCCTGCCCCAGCCCAGAGAGATAAAAGGGGCAAGTAAGCGACCTTTTAATTAAATCACACCACACTGCAAGGCTTTCCTCATCCCACTCAGGATTCCTGATTGCATTCCAAGCCCTTTCTTTTGCCCAATTCACCAGGATTGCACACCGCACCGAAACATTTGGAAACAGCGTTCCTGGCAGGCAGCTACCGCTGAGGGGTGCACGGGGCCAGGGAAGAGAATCCCTACGGCAGGAATACAGGCAAGCCCGGTCGCTCCCAAGGGGCCAGGGCTGGTTTGTCCCACCCCTTTACCCCTCTCTCTCCCCCACTTGTTTTCCCGCTCGGATGTTTGTTTGGTTCCACTCACGGCGATAAAAGCGCAGCCAGCGTTTGCCCGGCACAAAACCAGTCACCCTGGCAACGGCGAGCAAAGCTTTCCCAGATTTTCCCGCTTGGTTCTTCCCCTGGTTTTGCAGGGATCGGCGCGACTTGGGTGAGGGCTGCATGTGCCAAATATGCCGTCAGCAGGGGCACAGGCAGCGATGAATAGGAGAGCTGGCCCGGCTCTGCTGGAAACCAACAAAAACTTGAGTGCCGCCAAGTCCCCGGAGAGCCGGCGACTTCCTCACACCATCCACAGCGACTTGTAGGTAAATGCATTACCCCCTCACTCAGCCACATCTCAAAGTCACCCAAGCATACCTTATCTAATTAGTTTTCCAGCACTGTGCAGCATTATTCCCGTGATTTAATCCTGCCTGGGATCATTAGACACCACGGTACCCTTAGGAAAGCAATTATGACACTGACCTACGTTTTCAGGGGCCTGGGCAGGCAAGTGCCTTTGTCATCTGCCAGAGGGTAATTTCCTAATTTGATTTAGAGCTTCTCTAGAAAAAGATAATTTACTTACCTGCTGGCTTTCAAGGATGCCTTAAAGCCTGTTTAAACTAGTGCACTGACTATATTTTGGAGGAAAAGAATCCCCAAAACACCAGTGTTGGCTGTGTAAAAATAAAACAGGTAAGACAGTCTTGCTCCAGGTAACAGGAAGATGAAGACAATCCAACTTCAACATTAACACAAGGTGCAAAAATCAAATTTTTAAAGGCTTTTCTACACTGCAGGAGCGGGCAGAAGGGGCAAAGCATCATGTTGTGAGTGGGATACTGTGCTACTGGAAACCTGCAGGTCCAGTAATCCTGGGACATCAGGCAGGTGCTCCACTAACACCAGTCCTGCTGCTGCCACGCTGAGTCTGCAGCTCGTGGGGGAGAGGTAAAAATATGAGTGCTAAAAATAATGTCAGATTCAGCCCCGTGCTGGGTCACAAAGAGCAAAAAAAAAAAAATCGATGATGGGTTCTGCTCCAGGCAGATGGATGTGGAATGATGCTGTGTCAAAACAGTCAGGGGAGACAGGGAAAAAAAAAAAAAATCAACAAAACCAAATGGGCACTCCAAGGTTAGGAGTTCCTATAATTTTACAGTATCATCCTGAATTTCTAAGTAAAGTGTATTTCTTGGGGGAAAAAAGTCACTGTTGGAAGCTCCTAGAGGTGAAATATAAAGTACTTTTAGGGATGCAACTCCTGAGACAGTAAAACTCAATAGCTGGACTCCTCAGCATGTGATGGGAAGGGATAACAGCAGCAGAAATTCACGGTCACATGTATTTAAAGATAAAAAACAAACCATTCTGGCATACTTGAGAATCCAAGGCTTTGTAAAAGCATCTAGACCATCCTCTCCATTCCTGACTTCTCAATTAAGAGCAAAAATGCTGTTATTAACTTCTTCAGGAAGTAATAAACACCGACTGTCCTTCCCTGCTGAAGCAGATTGCTGCACTGGTTTAGAAAGGGAGAAAAACAAAAGTCATGTTCAAGTGTAAGGAATTTACCTGTACAAATATGGGAAGGGGCAAAGGGGTGACTTCTGTGTGTTAAAGTCAGAAAATATTAATACAAGACTAGTAACTCCCAGACTTCGGCTTTTGCAGTTCAGTTCCACTCTCCACCACACATAAAAAGTCTGAATCATTTATGAGCTGAATTATTTATACCGTGGATATATTTTTGACTCAAAATGAACTTCAGCAGCAAAATCCCAAACATTTTACCCAGAGCAGGCTTTTGGGTTTATTTTTCCCTTTCACGTCACAGAGACGGAAAAAGAAAACAAACTGTCTTTTAGGCAGGATGCTGAGGAGAAAAAAAAAAAAACATCAATGGATCAATTCTTTTCATAGGTAGGTATGGAAACGACTTTTTACCGTGTCATCAAATATCTTACCCACCTAGGATGAGAGGAGCTCAAGATTAAATAACAGTAAATAAAAAATGCTGCGATTGGACTAAACACTTAAATACTGCAGGAGTCCACAGGGCAGTGCTTGGCACACAGGTCAGTTCTTCGCCTTCCCCCACCTTTCCCCTGGGAGGAATCCTCCGCACACCATTTCCAAGAACCATCAGCAAGGCTCTTCCCCTGCAGCCCTTTTGTTTGTCCCTTATCTTGCACTTTTCCCCTCTGTCTTCCTGCTATCTCCAGCCTGATCGCTGCTATTCCCTCTCCATTGAGTCGTGCTAATCCCCTCCATTCACTCCCTCCCTGCCAGCGGGCTGAGTCACTCACAAGTGCAGCCTTGTGTAGAATTCCAATTTTACCTTCAGGGATTTTTTAAATATTGCCAGCCTCCCGTGAAATACTTGAGAGCCATTAAAAAAGTCACCATCTTAACCTGTGAACTGCACGACTTTTAACACTTCTCTGCAAGTGAGAACTGCTTCTGGAGCCAGAGCAACCACAGCTATCAAACAAAGATATTATTTCTTCCACCGAAGATTCTTCTAAAACAAACAAACAAAATATCCAAGTTCAGTTTAGTGCGTATTTATACAAGGAAAACTTGTCCCAGACTTCTTCACGACAGCCTTAGCCAATTGAAAATACAGGGAAAATTATTCTGTACTTTGAAACGGTTTGATGGGCTAAAGAGAGGCCTAGAGAGGTTTATGCAGCATTAACCACTTTTATTATTTATGGTGTCATAAAGCAAATGGAATTAGGGATATACAACAGAAATTTTCTCCTGCATTTTATTTTATAACCTAGTGTACAAAACAACGTACAAAAAATATAATCCGAAAAAAAAAAAACAGAACAAAAAAAAAGCCAACCCCAAAAGTGAACTAAAGCAAAATCTTCCACATTTTCCAGAAAGCTTCACCTAAAGGCTCAGAAGCAGCAAACATTCAGCCTATTCCAAACTGGGTCCAGAGCCATCTTCTCACTTGCAGTCTGCAGAGTTGTGGCTCCTGGGCTTAGTTGCTGTGAGCACTGGTGGCTGTGGGGGTTGGTTTTGGTAGGCTGGTTTGGAATACCTACAGTTCACACTTTTGAAGATCATCGGGCCTGGTTAGTTGGCATCAGTGAAGCGAATGTGTTTGCTTGTCTGTTGAGTCTTCTCCAGTCTCATCTTCTCAGCCTTGGCAATCAACTGCAAACAGGAAAAATACCACAGAAAATTAGAGGAAAGTGATATCCTTAGGATTTGATCTCCCAGGCAGGGATATATTGTTCAGTGCTTCACCAGATTACCTAAGAAAAAGTTTATCTGAGCAGCTGAGCTAAGCTAGACAGCTATCAAAAATATATATAAATTCAGTATTGCCTCAGAATCATCCAAAATAGAAGCATCTCTTCAGTTGCTGATCAGTTGCTTTCACTCCATCCCTTCCTCCTCCCAACATGGTTGAAGAGAACAAGATATTAATTTTAAAGTTTTAAAATACAGTCTCATATAATTTAAAGAACTCTTTAAATGAATCCTTTTATTGGATTCGTTTTGTGAGAGATGTAGGAAAAACAAGGTTAGGCTAGAAAAGGAGTGCTTACGGAATATTGTGGCATTTTAAGCAGGAAAAAAACCCACGAACCACCAATACACCACACTGAAACCCCACACAAACCACTCAAGAACAATAAAAGCACAGAAAAACCACCCACAAAAATAAAACCCCCACAGAAACCCCACACGTGAATACAAACACATAAACCCACTAAAAACACACACAAAACCCACAAGCCCCAAGAGATAGAACACACTGAAACCACAAACACACACAAAAAACCACAGCAAAACGCACATACACAATCCACAGAAACCACAAATCAACACGAGAACCCCCCCCAGAGAAGCACAAGGAAAAGCCCCACAAACAGCACTAAAACATAAGTAAAGGCAGATACAAACCCCACACAAGCCAACACCAGGAATGGACTCAGTGACAATATACAGAGCCCACAATCTCCCCCACAAACCACCACTCTTACCAAGTAATAATACAAAGAGACCCAAACACCACCAACATTAAACAACCCAAAAGTATGCAACTCAAAAGAAATACACAAGATAAAATTACCACAAGTCTCCCAACCCCACAGAACACCCCAAAAACCTAATTAATAAATATACTCAAAGGCACGTACAAACCCCACACTCAAACCCTACAAAAACCCACACTCAAAGGGCACATATAGAACCCAACAAACACACACAAAACACACAGACAACCACAGAAACCATAAACCAACACACAAACCCACACAGAAACGCAGGCACGCCCCACACAAGGCACAAAACCACATTAAAAAAAAAAATCAGAACAAAACCAAACTCACCTATAAGACAATAAACAACCCCTAAAGTAAAATACACGAAAACCAACCAAACAAAAACACACCAAAACAAAAAACCCCACAATAACTTCTGTGCTGGGAATAACTCAAATGTATCAGGTATTGCTCTGGGGAAGGGGTCTTGGCTCACGGGCAGCTCCACTTTGTTGTATTTGAGTAATTTCACATATAAATCTAATTATTTGTTCCTTCTGCATGACTGTGGCGTCAGTGTGTCCTGCAGACAGTACTGAAGTGCACAGGATGCTGCTGCATTGACTGACAGCTGGAATTCCAGAAAGAAAGGAATAAAACTGATCTAAAGTTGTTACTTTTACTCTCTGATATCTAAAAAAATGACTAAAAGAGTTTTAACAGTAAGAAGTGAGGAGTAACAGTGGTTTACTCGTTGCACACATGGGATGGAGAATTCCAAACAAAGGAAGTTCTAGGACATAACTGCCCGGTTCCCACCAGTGACAGTGTTTTTCCCACCAGTGCCTCAGAATTCACAAGAGGCCTCAAGGATTCCTGTTTCCAGCTCATCAGTCCAGGATCAGCACCTCTATATGAGCACACTCCTGTCTCCCAACAGGTCTCCAGCCCTTCCACAGACACCAGTGGGCCAGGGAATTGGGGATATGCTGTGGAGTGGGAGCTGTCCCCATGGGCCCACCCCCAGGGAATTGCCCAGCCTTGCAAGGGCACAGCCCCGGAGCCCCAGGCATCATCAGCAGAGAACAGTGTGGGCTGTGCCCAGACATTCCCGCTATCCTCCTTCTCCATACATCCTGTAAATTATGCCACCCTTCACAAATACCCAATTCTCACTCCCTCACCAAATGCCTTTCACTTCTGCCTCCCCTCCCACCCTCTTAAACTTCCTCCTTCCCTCTGGGAAAGGGGGGCACAAGGTGCAAACGAGGTTCCTCCCCCCCGGGAGCCAAGGATCCCAGGGGAAAGCTTGCAGGCACTCACTCCTTGGCTTTGGGAACGGGAGACTCCAATCAGTCTGGAGTTTAAGGCTACAGACTGATGGATTGCTCTAGGTCTGAATAAACTGGCACTGCCCTTTTAAAAAGCAGTTCTGGCAGGAAGGTTTGCCCTCAGTAAATCACGGAGGTGGTTTTCTCAGGCTGTAAAGACACAGACAAAAGAGAAGATGGATTTGGAAGGGGCAGCATAGGGGGTGACAATGAAGGACCAGGCCCGGGGGAAAAGCCTGACACTGAACACCTTTTTCAGTCCCAAGGACAGCCAGGTCTTAGTCAAGTTCTGGGACATTAAGTTTATAATTATAAGAACTACACCAGAGAAAGTAAAATCTCTACTTAAATGTAATCTAATCAGGTTTGGGTGAGCATTATTACAGAAATCTGCTCAAGTTATCTTTAACCCTCATCCCAGGGCAAGAGGAGCAAGAGGTTTATACTTTTTAGAAAGCACAGAAAAGAGCAATTTCTAACTGCCTAAAGTTACACCCATCTCCAAAGTGTGGTAAGGCATTTCAAAACATTACCAGAACAGACCTTTACGAGAACGATACACTAATGGCATGTTTTAATGTAGATATTTTATTATGAATAATTACCTTTTTCTTCCTTGTAAGCACTAAGGAAGAAATTTTCTAATATTAAGCACTGCATACCATCAATAGGTATTTTGGGAATACAGCCTGTCCAAAAGCAAGGAAAGGGTTAAGAGTTCCTGACTGCAGCCAGGCATTCTTGTCTTGATGTTTTGCTCGACAGCGTTAGCATTTAAATGGAATTCCCTGGACTTTGAAGTTCACACCTCCCGGTGTGGGCAAGGTGATGGGCAGGGGGGAGGAGCAGGAGTTTGCATCCCTGTGCCGCCTTTGTTAGGCAGGAGCGAGACAGTTTGTATTTGAGGTGCATTACTGGCCAATTTACACCGCTTTGGTCAACAAGTACCAACCTTCAAAAGAGGAAGAGTAGAAACCGGAGAGCAAGTCTAAGTTAAAAGTCTAAGGTGCCGCTTTGGTTTAAAAAAGTAAAAGTACATTAAAAAAAAAAATAACTGGCAGCATTCAGTAAAATGCTCTGAAGCTGTAGAGCTTTCACATTCCCTTTCTAGTCATATTAAAGAAAAATGGTTCAAGTCAATGCCATCTTTAGGCTTTTAAGAAAATTAAATCAGCCCTTTGGGCAAGTTCTTTATGCACATGTTTGTTTAAAAGAACTCTGCTCATTAGTCTATGGGATCTCTGAGAGAACATTCAGGCAAACAGGGTAAGACACATCCAATATGCCTCTGACCTGTACAATCCCTGTTCCTCTAGGCCAATTAAATATTTATTTTCAATTATATATGTAACTTCTCCCCCCCCCAGCATCCAGGAAACAGAGTCTCCAAAGTCACCAGCAAATAATTAGGGTCAGATGATCTGAAGTTTTGCAAGCAGCAGCAGCGGAAAAATTCAGGTTAAAGCCAACCCAGAAACCTTATCTGCAGTGTGTGTGGAGCAAAGCTGGCAATAAAAGGCCTGTGAAATACTCTTTGGCTCCTCTCTGTCAGGTTAAGGATCTGACTGGCTTAATCAAGGAACCCTTCATGCCTGCAGGGATCTTGTGTGGCAGGAGTGGAGGCTGCAGCCAGAGAGTTCACTGCAACGCCCCCTCAACTCCGCCCCCTGACAGGCACACCAAGGTCAAAGCTGGAAGGGAATTTCCCCAGTTTGGATCTGGAAGCTGGACAGCCATGGGTGCTTGCCAGCATTCACCCCAGCACAGAACTGTGCACGAAAAAAACTGGGCAAGTTATGAGGGAAATGAGATTCATCCTCAAGAAACCCATTTTCTGGATCGTAGTAGACTATTACCAGTATAGCACTAGACTTGATTTCACTGGAGGACATCGAGACTACTTAACTTCCTCAGGAGCTCATCCAGACAGGGTCTGAGAAGAAATTCAGTTTAAAATTAACTTCAGGCCTTTAGACACAGACTTAACTTTCTCTGATTGTCCCCATAAAGACAAGCCTTGCACTTGGCAACTGGGCCAGGACAGAAACACGTTCTCTCCTTTGTAGCTGTAAAACTCTGCTTCAAAGTCAGTAGAAAATTATTTAACTGAATTAAATACACAAAGTATCAAACATTATGGATCTACGCAGAAACAGAGTCATGTTTTCAACCGTGGCCGTGCAGGAAAGAGATCTGATTTGCACATTACCTTCTCAGTCCCCCTCTTCTTTTCTCGAGGCTGGTTCAGTTTAGCTTGTCTGTCCACCAAAATCTTCTGCCAGTAACGCTGTTCATTGTCACCTTGAAGGAAAAATAACATTGAGGTACATGAATAAAAGCAGGACACAGGTAGATGTCCTGTTTTCAGCTTTCTAAGGTAAACACATGGAAATACCTGATAGGGAAACCCAATAATTATTTCCCCTGTAACCTTAAGTTTGCTGGTCACAGGAGTCATACAGAATCCCTCTGTACATGTCACTAGCAAAAGGAGCTGAGTTTGAGCTGAAGTTTCACCACAGCGCATGGAGATGCTTTGATTTACTCATGTACTCAACCTCTGACTCATTTTAAACAACTACCAAACAGAAAAAAAGTAAGTAGTTTAAGAACAACTGAGACTGTTTTATTTCATCAAAACCATTGCCTGGGGACTCCATGAGCTGTCAGGACTATTTGAACATGGCCAGCAAACACAAGGGCAAATAACGGTGCGGCTTTTCTCAGCAACTGCCTTGTAGTTAAGTTGAAGTTTTCCACTGTTCCCTCTGGTTTAGGATGTAACTGCCACAACAGGAACTTTGTGGTGTGTTGCATGGGCTCACAGTTCAGCTACAGCAAAGTTTCCCAAAAATATTCCTGCAAAAGTTAAGCAGCTATGATAGTGTTCAGATCTTACCACCTTGCCGGATGAAAAGCTGAGTATCTTTAGTAGTCAAGCGCTAATAAATGAAATATTAGTGCGAAGGATTTAGTCCCTGCAGTAAAGAGCATTAAAGATTCCTTCTTTCTTATTCTCTCACCTTATGCCAGGGAGCAAAACTAAAATCCTTACTGTGAGTCCCTTGTGCTTTCCTGGGAAGCTTTTCCATTCTCATTTCAATGGGACAGTTAAAAAAAAAAAAAAAAAAAAAAGAAAACTCCTAATACTATGAATGGAATGCTCCTATAATGGAGTAGTTACTCCTAATCTACTACCACACTTTTATGTAAGAACACAAAACCAGGGACAAACAGAGCACTCAGCTGTAAAAGCCAAAATTTGAAGCTGTTTCTGGATCTGTGGAACACAGAACACACTGGAGACAAATTTCTCTCCAAATGACATGAACAGCATTCACTGAGTCTTAAATTTGAATTAACTTTGATATTATAGTGAAGGTTGATGCTTATAATAAAGCTTTTCCTTCCGCAATCCTCAACTGACTTTTAGGGGAGTTTACAGCCCTGCACTCATGGAACTGGACTTCATGTGAGGGTCTGTGCAGGAGTGGACTAAAAATCTCAACCACAGATGAGGGAATCTCATCTGCACCTTTTTTTTGCCTTTTTGGAATTTCTAGTGCATGTCTAGAATTTAAAAGTTTTATTGTGAAATACTTGCTCTTTCTACTTCTTAATTTCTTACATTTTTCTACACTTGCAAAACTAATCCAATCCAAGACACGAGGTAATCTCAGAAAGAAGTGATACACACTGAAATGAAGTTGCAAAGTTGAGCCAGTAAATATTTTTGTGTAAATAAAATTAAGGAAAAAAAAAAAGGTAATTCTGGCCTAAGTTATCCAGCCTCCTGAAAAATCAAGATCAATTAGTAGGTAAGTGCTAAACCCACTGTAAGTGTATCCATGCTGCTAGACCCTGCTCCAGTAATTTCACACATCACTTCTGTATTTAAGTCTCTTCAAAATTCTTTTGCATCATCAGAATGTTCTATTCATAAAGCTGACATGTGAATTAAATTGTACAGTGCATTGCCACTGAAAGGGAAGCAAATCAGTCCAAAAAACACCTCCAGCATTAAGTTACTAACAAGAAGCAAAATTTATTTTTGTCTGGAAAGTGGTATAAAACCCCTTAGAATTTTATTAATTTGACTAATTGTGAAGTTACTCACTAAAAACCAAGCAGCCTTCTCCCCAAACAGAGATATTTAAAAACATATCCCTGACGCCACTATGTGAAACAATCCTTTCCACAGTGCCTACATCTTGTCCTGTATTTCCACTTAAAAAAAAAAAATAAAAAACCACAAAAACCCCGAAGTCTTACCAGTGAGAATTTCGAATTTGCAGTCGTTTTTGATCTGGATTTCTTTGTGTGACTTCAGGACAGTCTGTGCATCCTCGGGAGTCTTGAAGCGGACGTGGCACTCGGTGTCTCCCTCCAGCATGTCAACATAAGCCACCTCAGCCAGCACTGCCAGAGCATCCTGTCAGAGCAGGAGGGAGAACACACACCATAAATCAGCCTTCAGAAGGAGAATATAAAAAAGAAAAAAAAAAGTGACTTTTGACCATTCCATTTGGAGGTCATTAACATTTTCAAAAATGTCATGAATCCATCAATCTCTTGTCAAATAGTTTTGAGTTACTATGTTTTCCTAAGGAGGTTATACCTGAATTCTGATTTATGAGCCTACAACATCTGCCCATCTCATCCTGCCCTCCAACAACTTAAAGCAGCAATTTCTGAAAAAGTTGATTTTTTTTTTTTGCACAAGTATCATTTTCAACACTGTATCTGCCTTTTTTTAAAGTTATTGGCGTGCTATAACAACTTTGACCCCACAGAAAATAGAACACTTTATTCAATGCATTAAATATATAAAACCAAGCCCACTCATGGCAGATTATCTGAGAAATGAGAGCAGTAAAGCAACTCTTTCCATCTTTATGAAGTGACCCCTGCCTGATAGTTTTCACTGACAGCTAAAGGAAGAGAAGTCACAAATGTTCTTGCAGATGAAGTACTTGACTTGTAATTCCTGCTGTTAGGGAAATTAACCACGACCACACATTCCTACTCAATTTGGTTCCCAGCAGGCAGCTCCACTAAGATGCTCCCATTCAGGAACCCCACACTGCTTTTAACCCTCCACTACCAAGGGCAGCCTTAAAACCAAACAAAAAGTGACAACGCTGCTAAAATCATTGGAGAGCCACCAAAAGCTGCTTTCCAGCCTTATTCTGGTATCCCAATGTCATGAGTGCATGGGAAACTACAATGAGTTGAGTGGAATTTACAGCTACAAGAGTTTACTGGAGCTGGCAAACGTGAGCAGGTCGGAGAAGCACTTTAAGAGCAAAACAGGGAAGAAATAGAAAATTAAAACATCCAAATAGTATTTGGGGCGGTTTTATGCAGCTGGTGGTCCAAAAACACAGCAAAGCCAGGTTTGGTGGTAGTTCTTCCTTCAGGAGTTACACAACCAATATGGTCAGGAAAAAAAAAAAAATCCCCAAAAAGTCAGTTTGGTGCTATTTTATTAGTAAGTTTTCCTCCTGCCCACGCCGTGTTAGGGTGTGACACAAAGCAGTGAGGTGTATTCTGCAGTCCAAGGAGCTCTCAAAGGTTAAAGGGACAACTGCCACATTCCCTCAGTGTCTCCAGCACTGACAGCTGCCTGCAAATCCACCAGATAAGGCTGATTAAGTTGAAACCCCATCATCAGTGGGTTTTCAGGGAGAGACTCTCTCCTCTTGCTTAGGTTTATGCCCACACTAAACCTCACACACTTCCCAGTGACTCCAAATGGCTTCCTCAGTCATAAAAATCCCCTCAGAACTCCTGTTTTGATCCACGTGAACCACTGACATAAGTGGTCTGGATATCAAGTTGCTCAAATCCCTTCCAGTTGTTATTCATCCAAAAGTGCAATTTGGGAAAGAAAATGTCCTCTGTCATACATGGAAGCTTCAGTATCTGGAAAAACGCTGTTATTTCCTTTGGAAAACTTGTAATATTTCCATTTCAAAAGGATGCAGCTTAAAACTGGTATTTTCCTTAAAAGGGAAATATTCTGCTTAGCACGTGTAACTTTTTTATGGTGACATCACACAAAATGGAAGGTATCCTAAACACTTACAAAGAGGAAAAACAGCACTTGGCATAGGAAAAAAAAAGAAAGTGACAGATTGGACAGGCTCTACTGCTGTCACTCTCCCTGAAATGGAATTTGTCATGGCAAAGTTATTACTGGGAAAAGAAAAAGAATTGTGGATTTTTTTTTTTTTTTTTTTGAGAGAGAGTATTTTCCTGCCCCTTAATTCCTGGTAATGGAATTAAAAAATATGCTTTTATATTAATGAGAGAAGCATTTTTATGGATTTCTTATCAGGATGATCAGCACGGTGGTAAATACAGAGCTCTGCATCAGTGTCAACCTCTTGTTAAGTGGAAAGCACTAGAGACTTCCTTATTTTTGTCCACATTTTCATTATAAACTTGACATTGCTCAAAGCACACTCAAGGCTTGTTTTTCCTTGGAAACATCCTCTTGAGCCCATTTTGCCCTTGTAAAATCTATTTGTTCACAGGTAGCAGAGAGGAATCTGTAGGCAGCTGCTGGCCAAATAGATTAAAAAAAAAAAAACCACCACCCAGCCAGGCTGGGTTAAAGGGTATTCCATATTCAAACATTTGGGGGGCACGGAGAGAGGAGGAAGGGCCAACAGCTTCCCTGAGGATACAAAGGCATTACCTTGATGTGCTTCCTGCCCGGCAGGGGCTCGGTGCTGATGATCTTCACAATTACTCCGCTAACGAACTGAGGCCCCATTGTGTTGGCCTTGGCGGGAGGGGCACAACCGGCACTGGTGGCTGCTCAAGTTAAAAACGGGGTGGGGGGAGAAAAACCACCAAAAGAAAGTTTTTAACTCTATTACACTGAGAAACTAAAGTTTGAAAGCATAGAAGTAATATAACATAAACAAGCAATAAATATTGTTACTGCAGATACGCTGTGGTGTTTCAAACGAAGGTCAAGGTTGTCCCCAGGTTCAAGTCAATGTAAGTAAAGAAAGAAAAACCTCTTCAAGAAAAAAAAGCTTACAGAGGTTTTTACAGTCTCCTTAAAAGAATATTTTATATTCTATTGATTAGATTAACAGTTGAACCCTCAATTTTAGAGCAATCAAAAACATGCAGAGGCATTGGAACACCGGTGTCAAAGTTAGTGAAAAGCACAGAAAATTCACAACAGAACAGTTCTACATCCAAAAAAGGTAAAAATTTAAATATAAGGACATAATTAACAAGCTCCTTTTAATCATAAAGCAGATAAAGCCCAATTGCAAGCTGGCTTTTTTTTTTTAATGCCTTACTTAGATGGAATTGTTTTGTGAATCCCTGCAGGTACATTTAAGCCAAAGCAAATTAGGCCCGAGCTGCAGGCCCAAAAAAGCTGATTCCTGATTTACCTCTGAGGCTTTTAAGATTACATTTACCTAAAAATATCCTTAAGCTTAAGAAAGGCTACTGGAATATGCTGAAATGGCTTGTTTGGTCTTTATAAATAAAGCACCTTATCCCGAATCTATCTAAATACAGAGGGGACATTGCTTTTAGTATGAGGCATTCAGAGAAAGCATTTCAGAAAATAAACCCATGTGGCAGCGTTTCTGCAAGATCAATCTTAGATCCCTTCTTGCTGGTGTAATAGAAACATTAAAAAAAAAAAAAAAAAAAACAAAAAACAAGCCAAAACTCAGGATTACTTTTGTGGTTTTCGGATTTCTGTGCACAGGACTCTGTTTCCATCTCTCCCGCGGGCTCAGGTTTGATCTGAGACATGGTTTTCTTTAAGGAGGACATACTGGCTTTCTGCAGGGCCAAATATTCTTGCTTCAAACCCATCCACTCGGCCCTGGAAGAGGCAACACAAGCACAGCGTGGCAGTTGTAAACAAGCAAACGCTTAGAAACTTCATGGCAATTGAAGAGTTGACAAACAACTTAAGGCAGACTTGGTGAGCAGTGCGAACCATTGGAGATCCTCCTGCATTTCGGTCAAATTAAACCTTGTTCATATCCAATTTTAAATTTTTTTTTTTTTTATTATTTCGATTTAATAAGCCAGGAGAGTTTCAACAGGACCAACCCATCGTTCCAATGGACAGGCTCCCAAATCTACTGTAAGGATTGAGACAGCAAATAGATCAGTTTGGTGAACTTGTGTTTTTCACTGGAACTACACAGAGCAGAGGCATAAACTCAGAGTTAATTCAGAGACAGTGAACTCCGAATTCACTGAATTAGTTCACTGAACCCACTCCCGTGTCACTATACTAAGAATCCCTCATCTATTTTCTGGAAAAAATCATTGATGGAAAATCAACAGCTGGTTAAACCCACCAAAAAAATAAAAAAAAACCCCACCGAGATAAGGACATTCCTCACTATTCAAATGCATGTGGGTTAAAAAATACCCCCCCCATGGAAGCAATTTATATATTTACATACATTTAACATGGAGATGTTTCTGCAAACAGGGAGAGCTTTGCTCCACAGCAACACAATGCCCGCAGTGCCACTGTGAGAACGACTCATTGTTACCCTAATCTGCGCTATCAAACAAGCTGATAGAGGATTTTTAAAGAGGAGGATATCTTGTGGTAATGGTTTTAGCTGTTAACAGTGACAACTGTATACTTCAAAAAAAAAAAAGGAAAAAGCAGCCAGACTCAGCCGGGATCATACATTCTCAGCAGAGCAGAGGCATTAAAATAACAAAAGGCCCACGTAATGATTCTTGGAGATAAAAAGGCAGCACCATGCCCTGGCAAGGCTTGGTATAAATACAAGCTGGTTAACTTACCTCCAAGGAAGAGGAGACCAAAGGTTCAGGTAACTATCTGCATTGCTTGTACCCTGTTTCGACTTTCTATCTCTCTCTCTTTTGCTAGAGTAAAAGAAAATTTCACCAAAACTCTCTATTTGTTGCAGTTTGCTCAGAAGCCTGATGGAAGTAGACCAGCACAATCAAAAACTGTTCGTTTTTTTTTGGTGGGTGTGTGTGTGGACCCCTTTTACTTTAACATGGAGGTGCTTTCTGTGATTTAGAAAAAGTAAGTGCTTCCATGTTTTAGTAGAGGTGGAATCCTGATCGCAATCCTCCACTACCCACCGGGATTTTACTTTGGGTTTTTTTGTTTGGTTTTCTTGTGAGTTTTTTGTGGCTACACTTCAGCTGAAAAATTTTTTTTTTTATCATTTGGGAAAAAGATGAAGACTTTTCAGCGGAAGCAGATCTTCAAGAGTAAAAAAATTTTAATGGCTAAGTAGTTCGTTTTTAAGTTTAAAGGACTTCCCCTTTGCTTTAACATGGAGGTACCTGCTGCCTAAAAAAGTAAGTGCTTCCATGTTTCAGTGGCGGTGGATCCTCATATTCCAAGGATTCTCAACTGCAACACCTCCATGTTCTTTATTATTGCATTGTCCTAACTTAGTATATACCTTGGGGTGGGGTTTTTTCAAGCTAATATTTGTAGTTTCTCCACCGAAGGACCCCCACAACTTTAATGTGGATGTACTTGCTTTGTCCAGCCATAGTAAGTGCTTCCATGTTTTAGTGGTGGTGAATCCTTTTTTTTCCCCTCCACACTTCCCTCTTAAGAAAATGTATCAAAATACCGACAAAATGTGTTTATAAATAAAGCACAATTTTCATCGGCGTACAGCACAAGATGGCAAGGACCCCCTCGACTTTAACATGGGAGGTACTTGCTGGATGCCTAAAAAGTAAGTGCTTCCATGTTTTAGTTGTGGTGACTCCTCAGAGCCCAACAGAGCTGAATTAACTTGTGTTTTGCACAGACTTACACTATGGGAACTTCAGTCTACAGGCTAATACTGTTGCTAATATGCAACTCTGTTGTGTGAAACTGGAATTGCACTTTAGCAATGGTGATGGACTGTCGGATATGCAAAGATTTGAGAGCCTTCAATATGTGAGTTGGACAAGTTTTGTATAAAATAATACGTTTTAAGCAATAAAATTCAATAAAGTATGCAAAAGATGACTTTGAGAAGTTCTCCTGCAGTAAAACACACCTGAGCATTTAAAATATTTAAATTGTTGAAATCTGTGGTACCAAAACGTAACAGTGTTCACTTAATCCCCAAGGTAAAATTATAAACGTTGTAATATAGTAATAACTCCTGCCAGGAGAGGCAGTACAGTCTTTAATTAAAATACATAAAACCTATGATTAATTTACCAATAATCAAATCATAGGCCTTAAAGGTGAGAGAAATTTGGGACCACTTAAGGGTTCTGTTAGTCTTGAATTCACCCTGGAACAAACACTAAAACCTCCACCCAGTTATGTCACCTACTTGGACAGGACTCGGAGTGGGATGACTTCTTCCCCCATTTTGTGCCTTTCCTTGTGTTTCTTCTTGTGTTTCCTTTTAGCTTTGGAAAGAGATGTGTCTTTTTTATCTTTGTCCTCTTCTGCAGCAACTTCTACATTAAGAGGTTTAAAAGAAAAAAAAAATGTTTAGTTGTAACACTGAAGCAGTTTAAATACATTCTAATAAAATCATGGAATAAATACTGGGTTGTTTTTTTTCCATTGACTAATTCATCAATTACCTGACTTTTAACTCGTCACCCACTACATGTGATTCCAATGCTGCTTTCCTTATCTCACGGAACTGGGATCATCAGCATTTTCCTTTTGTATTTTAATGTATTTATCTAGATTCCCTTGCTGTCTCCATTTGCCAAGGCTGCCTGTTTAACCCATACTTTACTTCACTCAACTTCTATCAGTATGCACTGCTTTGAACTATTTTTACTTCTGATTAGATTTCCCTGCTTTGGTGTTGCAAGTTCTTCCCTATTCTGCATGCAGCTCCTCTCCTTGGAATGACTCCTTACCCAGGTTTAAATTTAAACCACATGTTCCTAAAGTGACCTAATCATTCATTACACCCACTTATCCATCAGTCAACCTGCCATTCCATTACATCCAGGCATAAAAACTCTTAAGAATATATCAGAGCCAACAACCTTTACCACTGGAATTCTTTGGAGCTTCTGTAGCTTCCTCTTTTACTGTTTTAGCTTCCTCCTTTTCAGCAGTTTTCTTGACTTTTGGAGCCGATGTCTCTCCATCTGCTGAGCTGGTTCTTTTTCTCTTCCCAGGCCTGCTTTCACAAGTTACCTCGGAGTTTTCTGTTTTGTCCCATTTCCTTTTCTCCCTCTTGGAGGGCTGCTTATGAGTCTCAGTTGCCTCCATTTCAGAACACTCAGATGCAGTCCTTTGTCTTTTTGATTTGGGTGTTGGTTCCGTGGTAGTGTTGGTGTTTGATTCCTTTGGCTCTGCAGCTGCCTGTGCATTGCTCTCTTTCTTCACTTTGGATTTCTTTTTTTTCTTCTTTTTCTTCTCCTCTGTATTAAAAACACCACATTTATAACTGCCCATGATTACGCACTAGATTAGATTAAGTTAATTAAACAATCATGATACCATGTGTCATGAGAAACTGGGCTGTTAAGTGAGATGCATCTCTGGGAGATGGATTTTATTTTTTCCACTAACAGTTAGTGGTGTAACAAAAATAGTGATAATTGTGAGGTGTATTAACATGGTTTATCATAAAGCTTATGAGAAACATGGGCAGTGCCTGAAATCTGGGAAGTCGTATTACACCCCCAGAAAGTAGGAAAAATGTTTCAGTGACTAAGTTGCAACATCATCCTGTGATGCTGCTTTGTAAATTAGAGTAGATTGTAGTTATTGGAACCGTGCTCAGATGTCAATTCTGGATTCTTTCCTCAGCAATATCCTTTTATTCCAAGTAATTATGAATCGTGCAAAGAGGAATTGTAAAGATGCTCTAAGAAGTTAATTCGTCTACAGAGTGCTCCTGCTGATAGAGCAAGAGTTCCACCTTCTTTTTAGCAGCTGAGGCACAAACCTGATCCAATTAACTTTAAACACTTACCTACACCGGTGCTGTTACTTGTGTTCAGTGTAGGAACAGGTTTATTCTTCACTGTTTTGGGGAAAATCCCAGGTTTCCTTGGTGCTTCTTCTGGTGGATTATTCAAAAACTTAGAGACGGAAAATGAAAAACAAACCATTACTAAAAATGAGGTTTTTTGAGACTCTCCATCCCAGTTCGAGCCAGCAGTCCTAATCATATTCCAATACAGAAATACTTTCAAGTCACAGTGAAATACAGGAAATTAGGCATGGCTGTGCTTGTCTGACAAAATTTAACTACTAAAGACCAAACTATTCACGTGACAGTGACACTTAGAACAATTTTGATAGGGCAAAGGCACCAGCACTCACCTCAATAGCTTTCTCTGCTTGCTCTTTGGTTTCAAATTCCACAAAAGCAAAGCCCTTTGGATCGCCAGTACTTTTGTACCGGGGTATACTGACATAAACCACGTTGCCACACTTCCCAAACACCCGCTCAATCCAACTGTGATTGACATTTTTGGGAAGCAGCTCCTAAAAAAGAAAAAGATAAAAATGGTCTGAGAACAAATTCATATACCTGTAACAAATGCATTACATACTTGACTTGGACATTCATCATCTTCCTGTGACAGACACCAAGGCCTCATATGCAGGTGTATCTTTGCAACGTGAATTACCCTGGTAAATTTAAAACCTTGGAGCAAACACAAGTCTGCACTTTCTCAAAGCACAAGGAATGTTTTACTTTTATTTTTTGCTAATTGGTGGCAGTGCAGGTATCTCAGAAAGAGTTCTAGGTCAGTACAGAGTGACTGCTGATGAATTCCTGCTGGAAGCTGACCTTTTCAAGTAAACCAGTCAGCACTTGGGACAAACTTTCAAGCAGCCTCTTGGATGGCACAACTGTCTGACTTTTATTTCTATAAAATCCTTAATACAGCAGCACATTTCAGCAGCTTGCAGCATCATCTCTGAGTCCCCCATTCCCATCCCATTCTCCTGTCATACCAATTTCTAACAGGACCCAACTGAATGCTTTCAAATCCCACTGTCAAATTCTTGCCTAAAGAACAGAATGTCAGTACTACTTTTTTTTTTTTCCCATGGGAAATTACTGCACCAAAGGGTTTTTCTTGTAGAGAAACATTTGTCCCATTCAGGTAGAAAATTATATTTGCATTAAACGTTCCCTGTCAGGGAAACATTTCATTGAGGTTTGCTCTGAAGTGCCAGTTACTTGAAGCTTTAAAAATATTATGGGATGAGTTCCAAATCACAGTACCTGCTTATGTTAAAGCATATAAAAACAGTCAGATTATTTCAGAGGAACTTGACTTAGCACCACTTCCCTTCTCCCCATTGCCACATCCCAGCTATTTACCAAACATTTAGCTGTGCATGGACAATGCAGCTCCCCACATTTACAGTATCTTATCCAAAAAAAACCGATAGGGACAAAGTATTCCACAAGTTCAAAGCAGTCCCTGCAATCGTGTTAGGAAAATATTATGTCTGGCACATCGTATTTACAAAAACAAACCCCCAACCACCTCTGCTGGGCTGTTTTTAAAGAAGGAACCATCAGAGTAATTCGGTGTCTCCTCATCTGGCTGGGCTGGTATTTAGGCCGTGATTACTGTGCATCTGTCCTGCTAGGTATTACTAATGCAGCTGCTTCCAGCTACAGGTTCTTAGTCATAAAAAGCTCTATTTTAGAGGCAAATGGAATTCCACACTGGTTTCAATATCAGTATTACAAAGAAAATGGCTTTACTATTAAAAAAATGCCCCGAGATTTTAACTTGCTGCAGCTCATCCATCAGATTTTTCCAAGCTATCAGTGAAGCTGCTCATCAATATGATAAAGTTGACACATCTGAAATGCTATGATGATACAGACTTTTCCCATCAGCAGAAGCTGTTTTCATGTGAATTAAGGAATCACTCCAGGAAAGCAGCCATAGGATAGCATGCTAATAGGAGGATTAAAAAAAAAAAAAGAAGTTTAGGAGAATTGTAAGGAAAAAGTTTAGGTATATTAAAGAATGATGTTTGTGTGTTACAAAACCAGAGGCACTTGCAGTAACAGGTCTTATAAACAGATTGTACTTTTTAAAGTACCCCTGATGAACTTGCAAACTCAGCCAGAGCCTGTTTGATGAAACTAATTAAGCTGTTATTACAAAGCTTTAACTACATTCATGTAATTAGTAAATCTGCCTTGGTACCACTGGTGTTCCTCTAATGGCATTTACAAGAAAAGCCCAGTGAACACAGCAATAGCTAAATCAAATTGCACCTTTCCTCACCAGCATGTGAAGCAGCTCTTGGCTCAGCATTTAAAATGATTTAAGAAATCCCTGTACCAAACTAACCCCTTCCCTGCCACAGCCACTTGCAGCTCTGTATTCACCTGATTAAAACAGGGGTGCACAAGCAGCAGCACCCGCCCAGTTCAGAAGATTATTGCTGCATAAATGTATTTTTGCACTCTTTAATTAAATGAAAGGAGTTGATAAGAGGGACCTGAGGGACACACCAGGCCGGCCTTACCACATAGACAGTCCGACTGTCCACATCCTTTGGCTTCTCACCCAGTGGTTGGCGTCTTCTGATTCTGGTTCCTTCCAAGTCCAGCTAAAAGGAAGGAGAAGTAAGCATTTTTCCATGAGGTTATTGCCTATTTCAGCACCTCAAACATAGAAACGTTAAATGTTTAAAATGTGAAAAGTGAAATACCTCTACAACAGAGGAGTTTTTAACTGCCCGAGCAATCAGCTTCTCATCAGTAGTTAATTTTTTCATTTTGTTGAAAGAAACAAGTAGTGATATGTCAACATCTAGGAGGAAAAAAACAAAGAGAACCAAGGTGTAAATTAAGAAGTGAGGGTAATGTTTTCTACTCAGTTTTCACCATCAAAATTCAAGTTTCAAGTACACCTAGATTTCATTTTGTTCCATGCTAACCTTTATCAAAGGAATTTCGTTCCTTCACCTCCCCGCTGCTAACTGCCGTCTTTGAAAAGAAAGGAAGAAATCCCCCCTTTCTGATGCAGTTTTACAAGACAAAAACAATTTGCATTGAAAACGTGCCTCTCCTTCAAGGCCCCAATTGAGCGTTTAAGCCAAGACAAAGAGCCCCTGCCTGCACTTCACTTGCAATGAGTCAGGCTACGAAAACCCGCGGAGAAAATTAAGTATTAGTCTTAATAGAAATGTAGACACCCAATCTCTAGTATCTGAAAAACGGAGGATAAATAATTATTAACGTAATAAATATATTTTAAGGGCTTCCTTTAAAAAGGGCTTTACAAGGAAGGAACTTTACTCTAAAATTCGATTTTTTTTTTTTTTTTAATAAAAACAAACTGGCTTAAAGGTCAATAGAATTGACGACTATACCAAGCACTTAGAAAGGTACATTCTCTACACAACACAACAGGATTCATGGTTTATATTTCAATTAAATAGGGACTCCTTAACAAAAATAAGGAAACACTTTTAAAAAAAAACCTTTTTTTTTTTTTTTGGATGGCAAAGTATCACCTCTTTTTAGACACATACTGCACTGTGAGTCCATTTGATGTAACACGTGATTTAACAATTATACTGAATGGCAATTTAGCACTCGCGGTACTGATTTTAAAAGCACAAGCGTATCAGTCACTGCGGCTGATGTGCAAATTAATTTCTTTAGAAACTGGAAAATAACTTCAGGTCCAAGCTCAGTTTCCTACTCTGAAGTCACAAATGAACCACCTGAAAAAACTGTCTAAATGACTCACAGTGGCCCTGTAAGCAAATGCACAATTTCTTATGTACCAAACCTGTACAGAAAGCACACCCCCGAATGACATTTTAATTTCTGCACATATCTACCCCACAAGACAAGTCACCTCCAAGACCAAAATGAGCTTTGTTTGTTTATTTTTAAAATTATACAAAGAGAAAATCAGGTCACCCAAAGAGTCATTTCCACCTGGCAGATGCTTTTCACTTATGGCTGATTCTAAAGGAAAGGAAAAAAAGACACTAAATATAACTTATAAAATCCAGTATCTAGCTCTGATTCCTGAGCTGTTGATGGTGATTTCCAGCATGGAACTAACTGCCTTCCCCCAGGAGCATATGTGCACCTTAAAATAACTTATAATATGGGGAAGACAAAAAGTAAAACAAGTGTTTACTGAAATATACTGAATATAAACTTACACCCGTCTCTGGACTTCTCTATTTGTTCTCGGAGAAATCTGTCCTTGTGGAGATTTACATCCCCAAACCAGAAATCCACTTGCTTGGCTATATCTGCCAGCACCTGTTTAACCCTTGACCTCTTCTTCTTCTCCCTCTCCTTTTTCTGTTCAGTTCTTTCCTCTTTCGTGGCTTTGTCTCTTGCTGTTTCAGTCTCCATTCCTGCCATCCTGTCAAATGAAAGGTAAAGTTGATATTAAAAAAACCAAACAAACTGAAAATAGTCTTCTGAAAATAGTCTTATTTCAAGGAGTAAACATTTGGGGTTTATCTTCTGCCCTGTTAGCAGAAAAACAAGAAAACTTGATGAGGAGAACCTACAAAAACTAAATCTAGAAAGGACAGATCGCTGGTATTTAGAGCAGGTAAGGTTTGTTTTAAAAAAACTGGCTTTATTATGTCAAAAATGCAAACCACTCTCTCAGCTGCCAAGGGCAGTAATCCAGTAGTGCCTGATTTTCACCAGACACTCCGAATCAGGCCCCTAGAAATTCAAGACTAACTAGAAGGAAGTGACTTCACGTACAGATTTACTTTTGAAAATATAAGGTCTTTTTAATGCATTCATTACCTTGTTTGTTTACACTTCAATTTCTGCAGGTGAAAACTGCCAGTCACCACTTCAGTACCTCATTTCACAAGGGAAAAAAAAAAATCCAACAAAAAAACCAAACCCAAAAAACCCCGTGCTGCCAGGAGCAGACAGCTTTTGGAAAATTAAATTAGCACAAAAATTCAAGTAATTAATGTCACAATCACCACATGAAAGACTTGTCAGCTCTGTGCCAAGGCAGTCCCGAAGAAAAGGGCGAGCAGAGCCATCAGGGAGGAAAGCCCACCTGGACAACAGGATGGTGAGATGGAAATGGTCTCCGAATTATTGTGCAAATCAGGCTCCCTCAGCCGGAGATCAGTTTCTCTCCCCGCTGTGAGCTCCAGATAGTGAAAGGTCAGCAATTACCTCGCAAAGATAAGTCAGGTAAAACTCCCAGCTAAGCAAGTTCAAGCTCCACTCAAGCCCTTCAGCGAGTTTTTAATATTAATAACCAGCAGACTGCTTAGCTGAGGGCTACAGTGAGGTGCACCATCATTATGGAATATTTGGAGTGGCTGAACAGCGTTTGGTGACCACATCAACACGAGTGTTGGCTCAGGTACAGCACAGATTTGTTTTGAGAAGCGTTTTGAGTCATTCCCTCCCAGGAGAGAGGTTCTCAGTCAAGCTTAGAGAAAAAAAGAGCTGCAGGCCACGTTCTGGGCTTCCCCTTCACCTGGTGCTTTAGAAGTGAAGTTTGGAGAAAACTACTTTGGGACTGAAAGTATTAAATCACGCTCAAAGCACAGAGTCAAGAGTAAATGTCAGCTCTGATTACGTACATCAACCCAAGTAATTAATGTAGCAATCACCACATGCCAAGGTACAGGGTAGTTTGGATTTTCACTTGGCAACTCTCAACACTGCCAGCACTACTTTGGTAAATAATTAAAATCAGAAGACAGCAAAGGCAGGATCAAAACTTCATTTTGATAAAGCAAAGCACCTCCTCAAAGGAAATAAATCCTTGGTGCCTCTATATCCTAGAGTGAAATAAGGGGGGGCAAATAAGCAGGGGGAAGGAACTTCAGGAAAGCAAAGATAACATAAATCAAAATAATTCAACTTCACACATATTTACAGAAATTTACCTATGTTCTTTAAAAAGCAATCATTAAACATGTCAGTGCTAAGGTGTATTCAAACCCAACTTCTATCATAGCAACATCTAGAAAACATAGTAAGCTTCAACCGTGCTCCAAAGTCTGTAAGAAGCAGGGTACAGATATAAAACATACTTTATTCTTTTAAGCAGTGATGCAAATGCCTGTTTCTTTGAGCATTTCAAGTAGCAAAATGGGGCAAAACAGCTTGGGAGGGGAAAACAGAGTAAGTCAAAATATTTACTTAATATATTTATTTTAACTATGAAAATGTTTTTACATAGCCACCGCCAACACTTGCCCTTCTGGGCATTTACGGCAGAATAAATGCACGTATTTAGCAAACCTGAAACTACTTTAAAAAAAAAAAAAAACAAAACAAAACAAAAACAAACATCCTGTGATAATTCACAACAAGGTAGACAGAGGCAGAACTGCAGCAGTGAAGTTTTTGCCCTGCCTTTTAACTTCTGTTTATGTAAATTAAGCTAAGAAAGGACAGGAGATAAATACATGGGGACCAGCACGAATTTATTGACCTTAAAAACAGAGGAGCTCCTGCTTTTCTCCACTTTAAGCAACAAATCCAATACATCATTTTAAAACCACATATCAGGTGTTTAACAGATTTAATGAAACGTGTGTGCTCACTAACAGAAAAGGTTTTGCTTCCACCTCACAGGGATGCGTGTTAGGGCTGTTTCCAAACATCAAGGAGCTGCACAAGCAGCAGAGCTGGAGAGAGGAAGCTGCAGGAATAAGCAGTTGGAAGCAGGATGGAGGTGGGTACCAAAGCCTGGCATTCTGCTGCCGTGTTTGCAGCTGCATTCTAATAAAAACAATAGGTATCTATAGGAGAACCTCATCTTCTTTACCCCTCAAAGGGGAAACACACAGCACGAAATAGAATTTTCTAGCCCTGACTTATATCGACCAGCACAGCAACAGGCTAAATCCTGCTTGTCCTCAAGTCCGACCAACACACCCTTAGCACTGCAGTGAGTGACAGTTCCGGTCAGGGATAATTCCAATGTATTGTGTAGCCTGTTGCGTTTCAAGAGCACCAAGTAAAGGGCTCAGCAGATGCTACTCGTGTAATTAGTCACAGACCTCGAGTCGATAAAGTACTAAAAAAAAAAGCAAGCACAGACTAGCCCAAAGTGTTATTGCTCATGTGCCCCCACCCCTCAACACTAGACCCTCTCCTCCAACGTGAGGCTTGGCTCCCAGAGCCACCGAGGGCGACGCCGAGGGACACGGGCAGCGAGGAGCCCTCTGGAAAAGGCTCCACCGGCACCGGGAGAAGCGGGACAGCAGGAGAACAGGATGCCCCGGGGCGGCAGGTCGGGGTTGGATAAGCGGGCGGCGCCGCGCTGAGGGGAAGGGCGCCCGCCATCCCCCCTGAGGGGACCAACCGCCCCCCCGCGAGGGCACCGCGAGGGAAGCGGGCAGCGCGCGGGCGGCGGGAAACACGCGAGGGGGGCGACAGCGCCCCCTACCGACGCCGCCACCGCCGGCACATCCGCAATCTCCCTCCGCGGTCACTGACCTGCCGCCGCCGCGGAGACACCGGGTCGGCCCGCCCCGTGCGCGGTTCCTCCGCCGCCGTTCTCCCCGTCAGTCCGGGCACGACGCGCTGCCAACCTCCACCTTGCCCCCCCCTGCCCCTTTTAAGGGATGAAAAGCCCCGCGGCGGCGCCCGCGCGTGCGCGGCGGCGGGAGGGGCGGGGGGGGGGCGCGCCCGGCCCCGCGCACACGTGACTTCCTCCCCCGCCGGGCGGCGCGGCGCGGTGTGGTGACGTCACGGGGCGCGGCGCGGCGGGAAGTTCGAGAGGGCGGCGGCTGCCACCGGGATCCCCCTCCAGCTCCTAATCCCGGTCCTGATCCTGATCTCATCCCGATCGTGATTCCGGTCCTGGTCGCTAGGTAGGATCGCGGGGTCACCGGCGGGGACGCGGTGGTGGCACATCCGTGCGCCCGCGGCATTCCGCCCGCAGTCACTGTAAGGGTTCGCATCCATCCATCCAGCTACTCGGGAGGGGTAACTCCGTGTCCCCCGAGGGTGTCCGTTTCCATGGATTTTCACCCCGTTAAGCGCCCAAGGAGATGGCAGCCACGAGAAACAGCGCGGAACTTTCCCCCTTTCTTTGTAAAAACCTTTTCTCACTCATCCAGAGGCTGTTTTAAGATTCATTTTGAGTGTCACTGTGGTCCAACGGTAAATACCCGAAGGGGTTTGGCTTCACGGGTGGCTGGTCTGCAGAATCAGTTGTGTTTTAAATATAATTCACGTTTACATATAATTCCTGTTTTGCATGAATTGAACGTGCATGGCCAGCTCCACACCTGGCACAAAATCATTCTGCTAACAGCTTCTGTGGTATTTTGGGGTTTGGTTTTTGGTTTTGTTTTGTTTTGTTTTTTTTTACTGCAAGAAAAGTTCTTTTGAGGGGAAGACAGAAGTGAACTGGCATATAATTTTTTTGTCCATACGTTTCATCGACAGCTCTGGTGAATTCTGACCATTTCCCCACCTCTCAGGCTGGGTGAAGATGTGGATATTTGCGAAATAAACGACTGTTTTGACAAAGCAATGGCCTCTCAAGAATTCACTGTAAGTGATTTTTGACATTGTGTGCTGTTATTATTAGGAATACATTAAAAGACTGCAGCTGCTGGATTATTCAAACATCCTCTTATTTTCCCAACATTTTGCACATTTAAAACAGGTATTATACACTCACCAAAAGACAAAAAAAGCAAAAACGTGGCAAGATGGAGTTCTGAGGATTAGAGCTGGCAGAAATCAGGTGAAAACTTAGGTTTAATACTCTTGGATTTAATCCCATCTGCTACTGCTGGCCTGCCAGTGCCAGTCTAGTGGCTCTGTGAAATAACTGGTTATTTAAAATCCCATTTTTTCATTGCAGGCCACCTTGTTTGATGACAAAGGACAATGCCTGGAGAGCATTTTTCTAAAATCTCAGGTATAGTTTGTTTGGAGCTGTTATTTTAATGCCTGATTGTGCTTTGTGTTTCAGGCAGCGCTTCAAACACTTGGTTGGTAACTAAAATAGCCATTTTTTTTTTGTGGTGGTTATAAAGCTCTGCCACAGTGCAAATAATGGAAAGTAAAACAGCTTCTACTTATTGATAAGTCTTACTGTTTGTCCAGAAGGTTTTATGGGGTTTTACTCCTTTGGGGTAAAAGCAGTGTTATTACGGGGATATATTAAATAAGCATAACTTGAAGATAAGTGCTAATGCTTTCTAGTCTATATACATGTATATTTCTTTATATGGCATCTGTGATAGAGTGGGCCTAAATATCTGAATTTTTTACATATAAGCACATAAATCTCTACATTATTGTCTCTTATGTGCACCCTCCCGCTTCCTCCTTTCTAGGTGGCTGCTGGAGATAATTTAGAAAGTGAACGATATTTGATCACAGTCGAAGAAGCAAAAGCGAGCAAAAAACCTTTGGAAGATCAGCCAAGGAAAGCAGAAATTCCAGCAGTGGATAGAAATGGGGTCTTACCTGGTCTGCTGCCTCCAAGACACCTCCCTGTTGGCCTGAAAAGGAAGTTCACGGTGTGGTGGTGTTTCAGGTTTTTATGTCTGTTGTTCAGCATCTGATGGCAAATTGTGGATTGATGTCCAATTTCTCTCCCAGGGGTTCCAAGGGCCACGCCAGGTTGAGAAGAAAATACCAGCTGTGGAAGAGGAAGAAAAACCAACGCTGTTGCCTCTCTCTAAGCAGTGCCAGGGGACTTTTCCATCCCAGTTTTACGTCACCTCTCCGTTATTTTCCACAGTTCACAAGAAGGATGCAGACACAAATCTCTCTGCAGGCTTCCAGGAAGATGGGTGGAGGGATAATGCCAGAGAACACTTGTCTGTCTCCTCGCTGCTTTCAGCTCCATTTCCTGACAGATGTGAGGGGACAGAGAAGCAAAGCCCTGCTCAGCTCCTTGAGAAGCCAGAACCTCCTCTCCTTACTGGGCAAACTGGTCCCAGGGCAGTGTCCCACAACATCAGGAGCACGGCACAGATCATTGCTCTTCTGAAGTCCAAACCAGCACAAGGACACGGAGAACAAACACCTGCACTTACACAAAGTCTCTCCAGGTTTCAGGCAGCAAGAAATGCGGATTTATGCGACCAAAAGAGCACGGCCCTACCTGCTTTTCCAGCTGATGCTGCCAAAGGAATCGTTCCGAACACTCAGCACCCGCCTTTTAGGAAGGGAACTGTAAACAATAGGAAGGACTGGAATGCTGAAATGCCTCTGAATTCACGTGAACAGCCTTATGGTGAAGAAGCCACAGGACAGAGACACGACAAAAAGGTAAATAATTTAAGTCAAGATTTACAGGATCCCTGCAACACAAATAGCTGCTTCCTACCTGAGTCCACCGTAAGTAGAATGAGTGACAGCCGGTTTGTCCCGTCCTCGGGTGACATTTCACCTTCAGCAAGTATAATCACCCTTGAAAACAATGCCTTTGGATACAGGGAGCAGTCAGGGACTAAGGATCTTAGGGAGAATTCATCTGTGAAGATGCAGAGTGAGCTTCAGCCCAGACAAAATTCAGAGGGAGTGCCCAGTGACCTGGAGCTCTCCGGGGATGTAACTGAGGCTGGAATTGTTAAGGAGGAGTTAAGTTTGCATGACAAGGAGTGTAGTCCTGATGAAGAACTGATGGAGGTTAACTTCAATCTAATGGAGTCCTTCGATTTTAATGACACAGACAGTGAAGATGTGTGTGAAGGAGCTGTGAAGCAGCTCACTGAGGGAGACGCACTTTCCCAGAGCCCAGATTGCTCTGAGGGAGGAGATGGAACTCCAGATGCTGTGTTGACACCTCATTCCCTCTGTGAAGGAGTGACACACAGCAAAAATGAAGCCAAACGTTCAACACTTGACAGAGAGAGTGATGGAAGTGACTGCACTGGGGGTGTTTTGCCTGAGCTTTGTGCAAACAGTGTCAGAGATACCAGGGGACTTGCAGAAGACCCTGCAAACCAGAGCAGAACTGAAGTGGAACTTCTGGGTGGTGGACACAACATAAAAGAGATGGATGAAAGTCAGTTAAGTATTGAGGCCACAAGCAATAAGGAGGATCTGGCTGGCTGTGCAGCACTCACCATTAGTGGCACACCATGGACAAGGAACCAGCACTCTGATGCCATGCCTGGTGACACAAATGTTAAGGAATGTCACCCTGAAACCAGTGCATTTGAGGCAACTGGGACTATTTCAGGTATTTCTCCCAGCAGAATCATTTCTGCCACGGCCAAAGAAGGTGTCACACAGCTGGGATGCAGGGAATCCCCAGCTGTTGGCTCAGAACACCTCTGGGGTAGCAGGAGTGATGGCATTAAACCAGGCAGTCCTTTGCTGGCTCTGTCACCAAAATCAGATCTTGACAGTGGCTCATTCCAATCTGTTGCAGAAGACCATCAAAAGGTGTTTGGCATTTCACATAAGGAAGATGCTCTCATTTCCACGAGTTCTCTGCATCCTTTGGGAACAGGCCATTCATCTCCAGAGGGAACAGCAATAGTTGAAACAGAGGTTGAAGATGCAGAGAGTGTAAATGCTCCTCCTGCAGCCTGCAAAGGTGAAAGAGTAGGGGTGGACTGCCTGAAAGGCACAGCAGTGGCTGAAAACTTCCCGGGTCTCCCTGCTTTGGTGAATGATATTGCTCTTCTGAGGGCTCTGACTCAACATAGCACAGCTTTAGAAAGCTTGCAAAAGATGGAGGAAAATACCAGCATGTTCTGGGAAGCACAGACTTCCAAGGAGACATTTGAAGCCCTTGGGAAAGGTGAAGGTTAGGTCAGCTTCTATTTTAAAGTGAATTCTGTGTGTCTGTATCTGTTTGACTCCTGTACTCTTTATCTCTCTCAGAGAATTCACGTTCAGAAATCATATTTTTTGAGTGATGTGTTATGTAGGTTCCCTCAGGCAGTTTTTAGTGTTTAAAGCAACGTTGTGAGCTCTGTGCCTTTGCTTTAGTTCAGTTAAATCCTAACTGTGCAATTCATTGCATGGGTAAGGTTTGTAAGCCCGGTAAATATTCAGATGTTTTCACATTAAAAACCCCAACTTTTCTCTGTAACTCATTATGCTTTTCCATCTCTTGTAGCTATAAAAGAGTTTACAGAAATGCCTTACTCAGAAAGTTTACAGGCATCTTCCTGTTCATACTTTGATTCTTCTGGCCTTATGGTAACCCATTTTTGACTACATATATTCATCTGCACAAGATAAATTCGTTTTCTACCAGGAATAAAATTCTTGGTGTTGATTATGAAGCTGGGAATAAACAGAGGATGTCTTGCAGACCCTCTTGCCAATGAATATTTAGGAGGGTGTGATGAGAAACAATGCAAATTGTAATATTTATGTTTAATATCACATTAGTATGTCTGGTACTTCTCTTCCCCTACCATTCAATTCCTAGGAATTTTAGCACTTGAGTTGAAATATATTGGGAAATCTGTCTTTGAGACTTCACACAGTCTTTTTATTTCAATCCATCCAAAGCATAAAGATTTTAGGCAAACATAAGTTTTTTATCCTGCCCTGCGTTGTCCTGGCTTCCAAATTAAAAGGCTGTAATTGAAATGCTTCTTTTGTATAAATACAAGAGATTGCTTAGCTTGTATTTTCACTTTAAATGGCCATTAAATTGTTAGGTTAATTAGTTTTTGATACTTTTTCTGTGCAGCCCAGCTGTGTGGACAGTTTATTACAGGAGACAGAGCCATATATTTTACCAGTAGCAGCAGCCCAGAGAGACCCTGGGCCATCTGACTGGCAACCAAAGGTACAATTTCTGTGGAGCTGAGGCATAATGAACAGTGTTTCTCAAATTGCAATGGAATGGTTTACTATTTGTAATCTATTGCAGTTAAGTCCTAATAAAATTTTAACCAGTCTGGTAATGGGCTTCTCATCATTCTTCAGTATATTTGTCTGTGGGAAATTCATCAGGGAGAGTTTTAAACTGAGACTAAAACCAGAATTTTTTTGTGTCTCTTCTGCAGTTTCCAACAGATTATTTTTGTTGTATGCCTGAGAAATACCTTTAGTGACTGCAGATAGTTCCAGAGCTGTATTTATTTCCAGTTAGTGATAATTCCAATGTATTGTGTAGCCTGTTGTATTCCAAGGGCACCAAGTAAAGGGATCAGCAGCCAGTGAGATCATGCTGAGAGCTCCCTGCTCCCAGCTGGGACAGCAGCAGTACCCACATAACATGGACTTTGCAGCTGAGACATTTTTCTCACCCCTGTTTTCAAGCAATAATGGCCTTTTTGACTTCGGACAGGTAAAACATTAACTTATTTTCTTGTCCGATCAGTCCCACTCTGAAAAACAGAAGATAACGCAGCTGAATTTCTAGCAAGTTTTTGCTCATGCTTGTTTTTTTTTTGTTTTTTTTTTAAGTCTCCAGGTTCCAGAAGTCCCCAGGGGGATGATATGGATGTTATCAGAGAAGGGAATTTTCAAATGGAGCCTGCTGTGATTGAAGAGTCAAGAATAAATCAGTCCCGTAAGTGGAAGTCAAAGTGAAAAGGCAGCAATCGGCCTCAACATTTCTGCATGACTTCTGTCCTTCGTGTGTTTTTCCTAGCACTGGCATTCCATGTGTATCCTGAAGTGCCGGCATGGACAATGGCGGGCTCACCTTCACATTCTGCTCTGAGACAAGCACAGTGGACATCCTGGGAACCTGGCAAGGTGTGCACTGACAGTCTGTTCTAGATATGTTTGGCTTTATTTCCTGTGTGTTCATGGCAGTTTCTTATTTTTGGAGCTGTTTTATCTCAACTCTGAGACACACTTCAATTGTTTAGAATGATGAGAGAGAGAATGGTGATGAAAGAGCTATAATCAAGGGGTTTTTTCCAGTCATTCATTTAACATATCCATTCTTCACCTGCAGATTTCATCAGAACTGCCTTCCTCATTTGATCCAGATTCTACAGTTTCGCCACCTTCAGGAAATGAGGAAAGTACTGGAGACATCCAGGAGCCCCTGATACAAGGGATCTTACCAAGGGGACCAGAACTCCCGGATTTTTTTTTCAGTAAGAGATTACAGTTTGTAATTGCACTTTTGCAGTATTTTAACTGGAAAATCTCTCGGGATCTTTGAAGCACAGTGAGTTGTGCTGTGATAGAAAATTACTCTGCCAATTCTGTTCTCCTGAAAGAGACCTCAGGAGAGTGATTTAGTCAGTCATATTTATAGTTTTATTTACCTGCTTTTAGTTTTCAGCTGCCACTGTTGATAATGAATTTAGTAAGAAGAATGCTTTTTGGTACTAAAAGCTTATTTATCTACATTGTTTAGTATTAATTCACAGTTTTGGGGGTGATCTTTCTGCAGTGTTAAGCCGGGTGTTTTCCAGTTGGCATCTGTCAGTGCCTTACCAAAACTATCAGATTAATGGCCCCCCAAGACACAACCATTAAATAATTGTCTTTTATACAAATAGACTGGCTAAATAATGTGTTCTGAATATGGGATTTAAAAGAGTTAAAATTGATTAAAAGAATCACACAAAATCAATGAAGGTGTTTGGAAATGTAGTGTGGTACTGCCCAGGCATGATCCAGAGAGCTTCCCAGTTAAAAGACAGGATGTGAAAGGAAGAAGTTAGACTTTCTTTCCTTATCTTTCTGTACATCTGAAGTGCCATCCCTGATTGCTACGAGTTGCTTGTAAGATGTATTTGCCCTGCAGCAGGGGAGACATCCAGCTATCCCGAGGAATGCAGCCTGCCGAGATCCAAAGCCACCCTTAAAACACGGACTCCGTTCGTCACCCTTCCTGCCACCGAGGAGATTCCAGGCGTGTTTTATCCCACTGACAGCGAGCCAGTGGAATTTCCTACGAGTGCTCCCGGCCCCGAGGATGGGAATTATGAGACTTCCGTGTTTGGGGAGTACACGGAAGACGGACAAAGGGAATCTGTGCAGCCCCTGCTCCCCAAGGTGACTTCCCAACACAGACAAAACAAGTGGCTGAAGTATCAAAACAGCGCTCAGAGCGACTCGATCCCTCACAGCAGCGATGACAGGGAAGAGACTGCTGACCTCTGTGCCCAGAGCATCCTTGGAATGCTGCGGGGTGACACGGGAGAGAGCAGAGCTGGGAATCAAAGGGCTCCCGGTGCTGCCCCTCTGCTGATAGCCAAGAGCTCCCCTGAGGAATGCTGTGCAAGCAGCACCCCCCCAGATTGGATTTCCGAGGGGAAGTTACTTTCCCTGCACTTAAGTCAGACACCTTTGGCTGCGGCAACACAAAAGGTGTTGAGTCACCTGAGCTGCCACGCCGGAACAGGAGAGGGCCAGGTGTGTAACTCTTCAAGCAAATGCAGTTGTAAGGGGCAGAAACACATTTTTTTCCAGCCAAAGGAACTGCATTTCTATGTATTTCCTGCAAGATATTATCAGTCCAGTTGGGTGAAATGTTTCTACCTCTTGTAGCAAAACCAAAGAGTCTCAGCTGCAGAACGGCAGCTGCTCGACAAATTGTTTGTAAAGGTAATTCCTGGGCGCACACAGTGCCAGATTTAGGTTTTTAATCAGAATGTGGATGGCAGGAAAATGAAATTAAAAGCTGTTGGCCTGTTTGCTCATCTGTAATTGGTAAGAATGTGTTTTCAAGAAGGGTTTTTCTAAATTTCAAAATCAACAAGAACACTTATAACTTGCTTCAAAGCATAGTCTCTGATTTTAAAATACTTCAAATGTTTTCAGTTTTACCTGTGGAAAAGTAAGTTAATTGCATTGAATAAGCACTGATACTGCATATACATACATACATATAACATACATGTGGTTCTGCCTTCGCTAGCCTTGTACTACCTTTGCTGTATTTTCATCTGGGTAATTTTTTCCTGTGCAAAAATGGTGTTAAAATGGGGTTTGTGTGCTCCTTCCCCGAGCACTGAAAAACATAATTTTCAATTACACAATTTGGAAGCATTACTGTAAATGCAGGCTGCTTGTCAAGGGGCAAATTTTAACTCATGGTGCATCCTAAATGGCAACCTACGCTCTGGGGAGAAGTGTTTTTCTCTTTTGGGGTTTTGCAAGTTTTAATGGTTTATTTTTCGGTGTCTTTCTAGGACATAAGAATTTCTGAGTTGTCTTTTCCCAGCGGGGATAAAGTGAAACATGGTAATCTCCCCAAAAGAAAGATCTCCATCCCAGCTGTGTTTCAGTCTCATATTCACTACAAACAGGTTTTCAAAGCTGCTCTGACAGGTGAGTCTGACACGGTGTTGTGTAAAATGCTGTCACTTTTAAACAGTGTGTTTCTGAAGCTTCACCAAGCAGGATAAGAGGGACAGAAATCCTCAGCATCACCCATTAAAACAGCTGGCTGCATTTAATTTTTTTATATGTCCTGAAATATATTCAATCTATGCCCAAAATGGCAAAGACAAACCAAAAGAACAGCACACTTTGTTCAACTATGGAACCTCCTGCTTGTTTTCCAGTCTTTAGATTCCTAAGCTTTATTTTTTTCCCCTGCAATGCATGGATTTTGCAGGTCACATGGTTTCTTTTAAGACTGAGATTAAATATTTTGATTTAGGTTTGAAATCTGCAAATGGAAATATATCTGTTTGAACACCGTGTGCCTGCATAAGCATTTTAAGGCTGTACTAATTATTCCTTTCTTTTCTCCTTTCTCCCTCCAGAGCAATTGAACATCGTGCTGTTTGAGCTGTCCCAGAGATTGCACAGTGCGCTCTCCAAAGTGGACATTTCATTTTACACTTCGGTGAAAGATGGGCAAAGCCAGAGCCAGGGAAGCTGTGCTCCACTCTGCAACCACATGCACCCTGCGAAGCTGGTCATGGTTAAAAAAGAAGGTCAAAACAAGGTGCTGTTTATTCCCTGTGGTTTTACAGTTTGGGGTGAAAGCGCTGGTCCTTTTTTTTCCCCCATTTTTCCTTGCCTGTTTTAGCGCTCATGGTCTGGTTTTTCCCCTGTCCTTTGCAGGGTCGTTTGTTCTACGCCTGTGATGCCCCGAAAGCCGAGCAGTGCTCGTTTTTCAAGTGGATAGAGGATGTGAACCCCACACAGGCAAAATCCAGACCCAGTGCAGTGCTCCGTGACGTCAAAAGCATTGGGACATACCTCAGAAGCCAAAGGATTGCTCTCTATGAGGAATGCCAGCTTTTGGTGAGGTATTCCTGAAACCCTCTGCACTTTTCTCCAGTGCTGTGTGAACTGAGGGTTTGTAAATATTCCAGCAGCTCGGGATTTCAGCAGCAGTTAAGAGACATTTTCAATGTGTTTAAAGAGGTTAGAGTTGTGTAAAGATATGTAAGAGCCAAATTAGTGAGGGAATAATATTTATAGCCATGGCATTTCTTTTTAGCAAGAATCAGAACTGCTTACCAGTGGCTTGGTTAATGAAATCCCTTACAGTTGCTGCACTTGAATCCTTGTTCATTTAATCATTACCAAGAGAATTTGATTTATTCTCTGCAAGACTGTCATTTTAACAGCAGAAATTGTGTCAATGGCTAACCTGTGCTGCTTAACTGTAGAGGAAACAATTTCATGATGGCTGAACATGAGAGAATTTTGCAAGAGAAATGTATTTAAAACTTGTTAATGCAAGATGATGAACAAGCACCACAACCTGTATAATGTGGTCCAGTCTGTGGAGCTTTCTCATTTTTGGTGCTGAATCCAAAATGTGCCAATAGTTTACGTGCTTTTCCTTAAAATTACCATTTCCCAGGAAAGCCTTTGAAATTCAAACCCAGAGGTACAGTAAGTTCAAGAAATTTATGAATACACCTGCCAGCTTAGATGGTGACTCCAAACCCAAATTATACCTCAAATTAAGCAAAAAGGAGCATTCTTCTCTCTACAGCAAAGGTAAGCACATCCCAAGCATCTGATTGCAAAGGTGGCAGTAGAAGCAGCTTATGAGAACTCTGTGGGTTTTTTTAACAGATGATATTTGGGTGGTTTCCAAGACTCTGAACTTTGATCCCATTGATACCTTCATTGCAAGCAGTGCTTTCTTTGGACCATCCTCCAACAATGAAATAGAATTGCTACCACTGAAGGGCTACAGTCCCTCAAACTGGAGATCAAACAGTGAGTTCTATACCAAATAATTCACAATTGTGGGGAATAGCTACAGAGGAATCCAGGCAGCAATGAGGGAAGATAGTAGAATTTCCCAAACCTCAGACATGATTTAATTCACAGTATTTTTTTCACTTGTATCTTTGAATATGTAATTTGAATGCAGGACTTGATGTAAGTAAACCTGCAAAGTAGCTGGTAAATTCTAAGTGAGAGAGGAAGAAATGAGAATAATTAAATAATGTAGTAAATAATACAATATAGAATGCAGGTTGACTGTCAGTGTGTAAGTAACAGGAATATGTTGGTACTGTCCTTGAAAAAGAAAATACAATCCCAAACAACTCACTATGGAAAGCACACATTTACGTAAAAAGCCATGTATTAAATCTGTGATTTTGCAAAAGTTCCCTGGTTTTGCTGTTGAATTGAGCCAAAGTTTGGGGATTGGTTTGGTTTGTAAATGAAAGAGAGGAAGTTGGCTAATTTCTCTTTTGGTACTTTATAATTCATCTATTTAGCTGATGTGAAATCTTGGCTCATTTTATTTCTTCCTACTTGTATTTTTCTGTGGCCTTTTCCAGTGTGTGTTCACGCCCTGCTGGTCTGTAATGCCAGTGGGGAGCTGGCATCCTTAAGAAATCTGGAGGAGCACTTCAATCCATCCACATTCCCACTAATCCCATACCTACTAAACATGTAAGTTACTGTTCAGTGATACTGTGAGCAGGTCATAAAACCTCAACAGTTCAGTGATGGATCACTGAGAACATCACAACCAAGAGATACAAATTATATTATATCACAACTTTGGACTGCTTTTTGTCCTCAGGAATTTCCGTTCCAGAAACGCTCCTAAAAGAGTCGACAGAAGAAAATTTACTCCTCCTGCCATGAGGCTGAAAAGCTCAGTGACGGCTGGCCCTGTCAGCTCTGAGGTGGCCACGGGCCTGGCTGAAGAGATGATCCAAAGGTTCTCCCTGAACCCCGACCAAGCGGCGTCGCTGCTCCACATCGCTCGGATGATGAGCTCGTGTGGGAGCATCGCACCCGAGGAGGAACAGCAGAGCCCCCCCATCACAATCATACGTGGTACACAGCACAGGATGGGGAAATGTGCTGCTCTTCCATCTGTGCAGAAAGGCTGATTAATATGTAATGCCACTGGTAGGGAAATATCCCAGAGATGAAACAGCACGTTTGGTTCCCTCATCATATATTTATAATTTCAGGCAGACCTAAAGGGCACATTCTATGTTGACTTATTTGAAATGTAGCCCAAAAGATGAGCTTGAATAAACTTCCTGTGTATGGAATATCCCCTTTTGTAATGCTGCTGTCCTCACCCACTTCATGCATTTCATGGAAATTAGTTTCTGCGTGAGACCCCTCTGAAATGTCCCTTGACATTGTAACATCTATTCTGTCAGCACAGAGCTCTTCATCCTTGTATTGGCATTCTGCCTTTTGCAGGATTTCACAGAAAAATTGAGATTTTTTTCCTAGAAATATCTGTACACAGAATCAGAGTGATTTAGTACCTTCTTTTCATATTAACCCCCCTTTTTTTCCATGTATCAGCTTTGCTTAATTATAATTTATTTTTCTAATGCACACTATTCCTTGCTGGTTTATACTTGCTTCTACTTCACTTCTTGTAACTTTGGCTTTTGCTTCCAAATTACCAGGTGTTTTTGGAGCTGGCAAGAGCTACCTGCTGTCTGTGGTGATCTTGTTCCTCGTACAGCTCTTTGAAAGCAGTGAAGCTGCGGAGGGTCCAAGGCCAACTCCATGGAAACTTCTCATTGCTTCTTCCACCAACGTTGCCGTGGACAGGATACTGCTGGGGTGGGTTACTGAGGCTTTTACAGCCTCTTCTTCCAGAAATAATAATGCATTTCCGTGGTAAAAATCAACGTGTTGGTGTTAAAAGACTGTGGCCTGAGTTACTTCATCTGGTTAAACACAGGAGTTTGTGTTCTGATGTACCTTTTAAAACCACTTGTAAAGTTTTCAAGATTTCTTTTTCCATTTCTGTGACATCTGTCAACCCTTTTTTCTCTGAAGCCTGCTGGAGCTTGGTTTTGAGGATTTTATCCGAGTGGGAAGTATTAGGAAAATCACCAAAGCAATTCTTCCCCACAGGTAAGAAACTTGTTCTTTATGGGATCTGAGGCAATTTGGGATAGGTTAAAATATTGTTTTGTGTATCAAGTGTGATTATTTTTGTACATTTTTCCAAACACTGTTATTTTAAGTCACTGCAATGCATGTCACACAAAACCTTTTTTTGAAGTTTACATGCAGGCTCAGGAAATGAAAACGAGCAGCTGAAAGAGCTGCTTGCTCTCATGAAAGAAGATTTGACTCCAGCTGAAAAAATATATGTCAGGAAGAGCATTGAGCAGCACAAACTGGGGACCAATAAAACCATCCTGCAACAGGTACAGTCAAAGAGATGGGATGGGAAAGTGGGGATTCATTGTGTCCTATCCACAAAACCCACCGTATGGAAACTGGGAATTCCCTCTCACACTTGCCAGGCTCCTCATTTTGATCTTAGGTTTGATTCCACAGGTATACCTTGGTGTCTTACCTGTGCAGGACTTTTCTAAGTTGAACTTGCAGTTCTTTTTTAATGATATAGGACAGAAACTCTTTTGTACTCGACTGCAATCTGATTTAATATTGCCAATTTAGTTTTCAAGGTGGGCAGAGAAAAATTTCTCAGTACAGCTCGTCTGCACTGTCACCTTGAAACTAAAATTTATGTAGACATAAAGGTTTAAAAGATAAAGACTGAGCTAAATCTATCCTGGAGCTGTGTGTCAACACAGCTGTGTATCCACCACCAAGGAGATTTCAAATATATTTTAAGCAACTTTTCATCAAATCTCCTCAATTTCTGGTCTTTCCAGTTATTTCTCCTCAGTCCTAGAGTCAGAAAGTCACAGCTTGTCGTAAAGCAATTGTAACAAACCAGATCTGAGCAGTTTGTTGAGAACTAGTGACATGAGACAGCCTGTAGCAATTCTACTGCTATAGTTATGGGCTGCACAGAGATGAACTATCAACTGATCTTAACTTTTTGTCTCCCCATCTTCCCCTCACTACTAAAAGGTGAAAGTGGTTGGAGTGACCTGTGCCGCCTGCCCCTTCCCCTGCCTGAATGCTCTCAGGTTTCCTGTGGTGATGCTGGATGAGTGCAGTCAGATGACTGAACCTGCTTCTCTCCTTCCCATCGCCAGGTACAGCCTTCCTTTGGGGCTTCAGCAGGGAAATAACTTGCTGAGCAGTGACTCAACCTCCTGGAAGTGCCAAACCCCACATCTTTTTAAGCACGTGAACCCCGAGGTCTCACCCCGAGGTTTTTCACTTTCCCATTCAGATTTCAGTGTGAAAAACTCGTCCTTGTTGGAGACCCCAAGCAATTACCACCAACTGTTCAAGGGTCTGAGAGTGTCCATGAGCAGGGATTGGAGCAGACTCTCTTTGACCGGCTGTGCTTAATGGTAGGTACCGCCAACCACACCTTTGGAAATGGTGGAGGGTGTAATTGTAAGTCCACTAAAGTCACCAGGAAAATTCCCGTTTAGATGTCAGAGGATCAGAGTTTCAGCCTTGCAAATTACCACGGAATCACAGAACAGTTTGGGTCGGAGGGACTGGAAAGGTCACCTAATCCAACTCCCACTTGACATGGACAGGGACACCTTCCACCATCCACTACCCAACCTGGCCTCGAACGCTTCCCAGTCACCCTTTATCCTCCTTTTTTTTTTAGGGACATAAAGCAATCCTCCTCCGGACACAGTACCGCTGTCACCCTGCCCTCAGTGCCATCGCCAACGAGCTGTTCTACGGAGGGAACCTCATCGACGGGATTTCCGAGGAGGACAGAACTCCTTTACTGGACTGGCTTCCAACACTCTGCTTTTACAGTGTGAATGGCATGGAGCAGGTAAGCTCTAGAACATTTCATACATATATTTTTTATATAAATAAAGTCAATATTGTAGTTTTCCCTCCATTCCATACCTTTTTGCATTCTGCTTGTGAGAGCTAATTTGGAAATCTCCTTCCCTCTTTCCAGATCGAAAGAGACAACAGCTTTTCTAACATGGCAGAGGCTCACTTTGCAGTCAAGCTCATCCAGGCTCTGATTGCCAGTGGAGTAGAAGGAGCTGCTATTGGTGTGATTACTCTTTATAAATCACAGATGTATAAGGTTTGTCTAGTGGATCATCAGTAAGGCAATTTCTTAAATATATTTTTTGTTCTAAACAAAGGTTTCATTTCAACTAGGGAGAGCCAACTAGAAGTGAGAAATGGGTAGTTTGCCATGATTGCTCTTTTGCATTAAAAACGTACCTATTTTTCCCTCTAAAATTAATAAAACGATTTTAATTCAAAGAATGATTAAAAAATGTATTTTCAATTTTCCCTCCCCGCTGCACTCTCTAGTTTCCTAGTTCACACCTTGTTCAGGTTGAGATTTGTTGGGTGATTTCTCAAGGCAAGTGGTTGACTCTGAGTAGTCAAACTCACCCCCTTCCCCCTTTCTTTTGCCCACAGATTCAGAGTTTGCTCAGTGGGGTGCACTCTGAAGCTTTTGAAGTGAAACCTGTCCAGGTGTCCACTGTAGATGCTTTCCAAGGTGCCGAGAAGGAAATCATTGTCTTGTCCTGTGTCAGGACGAGACAGTTTGGGTTCATAGACTCGGAGAAGAGGATGAACGTCGCACTAACGAGGGCAAAGAGGCATTTGCTGATTGTGGGAAACCTGACCTGTTTAAGCAGGAACAAGCTGTGGGGAAGAGTAATTCACCACTGCAAAGGTAGTATTTTCTTTTCCGGGGTTTTTGAAACTGTGCAGCTCAGCTTTTTAATTAAACTATGCATAATACACTTTGTAGTGTGTACATATGCTATATACCAATATATAAAGTATATGTATGCACACTATATAAACCAGTACCTTTATTGCATATAACATCTAATTTTTAATATTTATTGCATATAAAATCTAATATATCACAGGAAAATGCACATTGCCCATTTGCAGCTTTACCTGTAAGCTGTTTTTATACTTCAAGAGTATATTTTTTATCCAGTAATGGGACTTTACCTACCTGGCATCGTGTTAGTGGCCGAACTCTGAGGAACCACTTTCCAAGCAGAAATATCACAGCCAGTCGATACTGGGGGAAATCGATGTCGGCATTGCCAGGGGCTGATTCCATGATGGATGCTGTAAAGAGAGATGTAATTGTCCTGTTTATTGCTGGTTTTAGGACGGGAAAATGGATTACAAAATGCAAGCCAGTGCGAGCAGCAGCTCAACGACATTCTGAAGTGCTACTGGGAGGAACGGAAGGAAGAGGAGCAGAGTAAGAAGGAAAAATAAAATGTGTGCCTATTTTATTAATATTGTTTCTCTATAAAATTGCTAATTTAATATTTATTTAATGTGGTACCTGTTTGTTTGTATGCCATATACTGATACTTCTGTTTGACCCCGCGTTTATTTGACTAAAACTGAATAAAGTGACTTTATTTGCCCGATAACCGAAAATAAAGTGACTTTATCTGCTTTAGAAGTGAAATCCTTTTATGCTTACAAAGTATCCAATAGTATTAATGTTATTGAGTCTGAAGAATAGCAAAATGATATTTTAGAACAATTCTGTCATCTTGCACATTTACAGATACGTCACATCCAGGAAGGAGCTTGGCTAAAACAATTAAAAGGCCCCCTTCCCAAGCTCTGGAGAGCTAGAGAGAGACTTGCAGAAGGGCATGGATTGCCAGGACAAGGGAGAGTGGCTTCAAATGACAGAGGGAAGGTTTAGATGGGATATTTGGAAGAAATCCTTCCCTGTGAGGGTGGGGAGGCCCTGGCACAGGTTGCCTGGAGAAGGCTGTGGCTACCCCATCCCTGGCAGTGCCCAAGGCCACATTGGGCGGGGACGCGAGCACCCTCCTGTAGCAGCAGGTGCCAAACACACCGAGAATTCCCTATTTTTCCCGTTTTCCCGATCCCAGCTGACTTTGCCCCCCTCACTTTCCCGCCGCCGCCAGGTGGTGCCACCCGCCCACCCGCCCGGCGGAGGTGGCGGCCGCAGCCGTGATCCGCCCCGCTTGGAGCCAGCCTGCCACCTCAGGGCCGCAGCACCGCTCCTCCCTGAGGGGCAGCGGCGGGTCCTTCCGCGCGGGGCAGGGTTGAATAGCGCCTTTAAATTACTCCTGACACCTCTGTCCCAGCTCCCTAAAATCTCAATCAACAAGCCATTAGAACTCGACGGGAGTAAAACTAAATCCTCGTTTAAGTGTATTTATCCGCTCTCTTTTCTCTCTTTCAAATGCTAAATCCATTTCAGCATATGCCCCTTCTTTCTCTCGCCTTTCTCTAAAGACTGGCAGCCCGCACTACTCTTGTAAATATGAAAGATGCTAATCATATGACATATCACGTCTCAGTCGGAGCCTGGAATAAAGCCTTGAGATTTGGGATCATTGCCTCCAGACAACAGCTTCATCAGCCGGAAAGTTGGGTTTTTTTCTCCTTTCCTTCAACTCTCAATCCCTTCTTTGTCTGAGGGAAAATGCAGCCAACTCGAGCCACCCCGGCCATATGGTTCACTCTGTGTTTTCTTAGTTGAATCCTGAATTGTTTGTGACTTGCGAAGAGGTTTTTTGGGGTGGGTTTTTGTTTTTGTTTTTTTTTTTCTTTTTTCTTTTTTTTGGAAGTGTGTATAAAGACATAGTAGAGGCTGCCCGGACCAGGGCGGCTCTGCAGGGTAACTCCATGTTCTTCACCCACTTCTCGCACCACCTCACCATACAGCCAAAAAGTATAAACCCAGAGACACACTGTATATCGATAACCCATTGCAGGTACCTGGTATTTTTCCCCTTTTCTGGGCAAAAATATCCAGGTGGTTTTCCCTTTTCTGGGTGGAAGTGCCTTCTTATAACACCGTTTGCTGTGTCTTTTTCTCACATCTGTAAAACAGAGTTATTGCTCACTGGCAAATCCATTCTAGAAATGCCTCGACTAAGAGAAGCCCCCAAGTATTTTCAGCAAGGAAAAGTGGCTTTTAAGACGCGTATAAATTAGGAGCTGAATGAGTTCGGCACACCCGAGTTTGGATAGCCCCCCTGTTTGATAGCCAGCCTGCCAAATTTTCTTTCTCTCTTTCCTTACACAAACCCCCCAAAAAAAGGCCCTTTCACCAAATCATTAAATTCTACAGAGGTGGTCAAGCTAGTCCTGCTTTTCAGGCGTTCGAGAAAGAAAAGGGTCCTTGAAGTTTAGAAGATGCCCAAGGAAAACTCATTGAATGACATCAAAAGAATGAGTTTCCATAGCTGTTGAAGCACGAGAGCCGTGTAGCTGCACAAAGGCGGGTTGGGGCAGTGGGACTGTCCCACTGCTCTATCCCAGCACAATTGGGTCACTGAAATAGGGAATTAATTACCATTGGAGAGTGGGCAGCCCATTCACCACTGGCTGAGTTTTATTAAACGCCAATATAAATAACAAAACAACTCTTGTGGCTGCACTATTCCTACACGCCAAAGGAAGGATTATGTTGGGGATTAACATCTTAAAGTCTATGAGACTTTCTGACTCAAGGCTCGGAGCTGGTAATCGTATTTGTCTCCTGGTTCAGCGATTAGTGCTCTCCCTCGCGCACCTTCGCCTGGATGGCCAATGTCCCTTTTTGCAGGCACTGGGTTTTTCACACAATCGGCTGTTCTTTTCCCCACATCTATAGAAAAGAATAAGAAAACTGAAGCGTGTTCACGCGATCCTCAAGCTTCTTCTCTTCTTCATGGGAAAGGAAGGCACCGGCGGCCTTTTTTCACAAGGGGGGGGAGGCAAACCCTCTTGGGGAGGCGGGGGGGGGGGCCAGGATGGCAAAATCGCTCTGCAGGCCTGCACCTGCCATGCAAATCTGCCGGGAACAATTGGTCCCCAACGAGGGGCTCGTCTGCCTGGGGTGGGGGGAGCCAGGGAAAGATGCCGAGGCAGTGCTTCTGGGGGAACCCCTCCTCGCCTTGATCCCAAAACCCCAAAAGTGTTAGTGCGGCTTGGGATCTGGGGGGCCAGTCCTCATCCTGTCCTTCTCTGCAGCACTTTTCGCTGGGTGCACAGAGGGTTTGGGAAGGACCTGGATCGGGGCATAGGGGACACACACTGCAGCATTTTCCATTTCTCCCCTCTGTAGAGCATTCTGATACCCTGCTGGATTTGGATGTATTCCATCCCCCCCATTTAAGAGCAGAACCATCCCACTTGCAGGGTTTCTGGGTGCTGGGTAGCCTGGTGTGGGCAGCCCTGGTACCCCAAACCCTTAGGACGCCTCAGGCCGGGTGGGTGTGAGGGAGGCAGAGCTGGGAGGGGTCAGCCCACCCTGTCCCCGCAGCTTTGTCCCCCCTTTCTCTGGGACGTCACGCCCCCATTCACCTGGGGCAGGCCGACCATTAACGCTGGCTCTCAACTTGTGAGGTCGACGTGTGGATGGGCTGTGCCCAAAGGTCTCTCAGCAACACAGACCCTAAACTTTTAGGGCTATCGGGTCGCCTCAGAGTTCAATCTTCTTACTGCAAACAAAGCCTTTCTGAAGGTCTCCCCCTCTCACCCACACGAGCTCAGCGCCCTTTATTTCTGGGCTGTGTGATAAGCTTAAATCATTGTGCTCCCATTTCTTGATCGTCGCCTACTTTGGGCTTTTGTTCCCCTAAAGTAGGATTGAGTCTGGCAAAGGGGCTGAAGTTGAACAGTTTGACCCTTGGAGGACAGTTCAGGCAGTGGGCAGCAGTGGCAGCAGCATTCCTGCTCCTGATCCCACTCGCTCTCCCCCCACCGCCCCTTCTCCCCACCACTCTCGGCCGAGCAGCTCGACCCTCGCTCTGTCCACAGACCACACAAGCGCCTCTGCAGCGTTGTGAGGACTCTGTCACCTTGTGCTCAGTCCTGAGGAGAAAAGTGCTGCATCGCCAACGCTGGCAGCAAGAACTGGGCTGAACCCCAAAAAGGCACCACAATGGGTTATGTACCCCCAGCACCGCCTCTGCCTCACCTCCCCATCACTTTCCATCGGCAGGGGAAGGACAGAAATCTCAGGACAGAGGTGGTAACAGAGGGACAGGCTGGCCCTGTCACAGGTGACTCTGCTTTAAGTTTTAAGCTGCTGAAAAAAAAAATAAAGTCCTTTTGTGCCACTCTCCTGGGATGCTGAGGGGACCTGTGCATCTCCTGCTTTTCACAAGGAGGCGAGGGGAGCATTAAAATGTCTCACGGAGTCACGGAGATGCTCTAATTGAGGCAGCCGCCTGGCTGCCATCGCTCCCGCAGGGAGTGACACAGGGGCCACCAACTCAGTGGGCAGCGAGAGCAAGGGACTCATTTGCGTGCGAGTTCCTGGTGTGCTCAGTGAGATGTTTGTGGTGATTTTGGCTCTCTCACCTGGTTTAGGCTTTTCTACCAGCTGCAAATAAAATCCTGTTCCAAAGCCCCACTCCCCCAAAGTGCCTCAGAGCTGGTGTTTCCACACGGGAAGACAGTGTGCTGGGGTTTTTGTTTTGTACATCCTCACCATCATTTCTTTAACAAGGGCATGGAGTGACAAGGGGGGACGGCTTCACACTGACAGAGGGCAGAGTTAGACGGGATACTAGGAAGAGGGTGGGGAGGCCCTGGCAGAGGTCGCCCAGAGAAACTGTGGCTGCCCCATCCCTGGAAGTATCCAAGGCCAGGTTGGACGGGGCTTGGAGCAACCTGGTCTAGTGGAAGGTGTCTCTGCCCACGGCAGGGGGTTGGAACGAGATGCTCTTTCCAGGTCCCTTCCAACCCAAACCGTTATTTAACAGCACCGAGCAGCCACATCCCGGGGGAGCCCCACACCGTCTATCCCCCCAGCAAGCCGCGTATGAACCGTGCGCCTTCAGTACAGCACCGGCGTGTCCCCCAGAGGGCGAAATCCCCCCTGAAAGGAATCGGGGAGCCAAGGGGAGCTCCCCCGTGCCATCCCCTGCATCCCCTTTGCCCGGGCGCCGCCGGCTCCGCAGAATGAAGCGGCGGCAAAGGGAGCGGGGCCCCGGGCGCGCGCGTGGCGCGGGGATTGGCCGGCTGCGCATCTCATCCCCCCCCCCCCCCCCCCC
>NW_020956134.1:95710-107785 GCF_003031625.1 Empidonax traillii | reverse complement strand
CCCCCCCCCCCCCCCCCCCCCCCCCCCCCCCCCCCCGCTCCGATCCCCCGCGCTTCGGCCCCCCGCGACTGCCGCCCCGCTCCGTCACACCGGCGAACCGTCAAGCCGCCGGTGCTGCCCGGCGCTTCCCCGGTGCTTGCCCGGCGCGGCCCCGCAGGATGCTGGTGAAGGCGGAGGTCCTGGCGCCGCCCGCCGAGGACGAGCTGCTGCTGCTGGGGCTGGGCTCGCCCGCCCCCTCGCCCTCGCTGCCTTCCAGCGCCGAGGAGGAGGAGGAGGAGGAAGAGGAGGAGGAGGAGGAGGAGCCCCGCGCCGCCCCGCCGGCGCGCCCCGTGGAGGCCGCGGGCGGCCGCGGGCTGCGGCGGGCGGAGGGGAAGCGGCGGCCGGGGCGGTCCCGGGGCGCCCCGCGGGCGGCGCGCACGGCGGAGACGGCGCAGCGCATCAAGCGGAGCCGGCGGCTCAAGGCCAACAACCGGGAGCGCAACCGCATGCACAACCTGAACGCGGCGCTGGACGCCCTGCGCGACGTGCTGCCCACCTTCCCCGAGGACGCCAAGCTCACCAAGATCGAGACGCTGCGCTTCGCCCACAACTACATCTGGGCGCTCACCGAGACCCTGCGGCTGGCCGGGGCGGCGCGGCTCGGCCCCGACGGGGCGGCGGGCGCGGGGGTCCCCGCCGAGGGCAGCCCGTCGCCCGCCTCCTCCTGGAGCGGCGGCGCCGCCAGCCCCGCGCCCTCCGCCTCCCCGTACGCCTGCACTTTATCGCCCGCCAGCCCCACCGGCTCCGCCTCGGACCCCGAGCACTGGCCGGGCCGCTTCGCCCCGGCGCCGCCGCTGCCCCGTCGCTGCCTCTAGCCCGCCCCGGCGCTCCCGGGGCTCCCCCCGGGGCGGCGGCGGCGGCGGCATCTGCCCCATTCCCAGGGCAGGGCGGGCTGTGGGAACGGCACCTGCCAAACCAAACTTTCCGTCTCTCTTTCTCTCTCTCTCTCTCTCTCTCTCTTTCTCTCCGATGTGCACTTTGTCCAGTTTTCCCAGATCTGTCACCGCGGGGCTTTTGTGTGTCCCCCCCCCCTTTTCCCCGCTCCCCCCCTTTGCCATCTGTCCCTTATGATTTATAGGCGGGAGGGGGGGGTTGGAAAGGGAGAAAAAAAAAAAAAAGAGTAAATTGTTTTGTTAGGGGTCCAGGTTAGAAGTCATTGTATAATTTGTAGGCTTTGTGAGGGCTGAATGCAAGCGTGGAAATTTAGGCTGAACTCTCTATCAAAAGGGAAAAAAAAATCGGGAGGGGGGGAATTGGGAAGGATCTCCTCATACATTATTTATTTCGACCTTTAGGGGACGAGGAACTCCCCCCTTCTTTCAGGAGATTAAAAATAAATCAACAGACTGAAAACCTCAACAGACACGGAACATTACAGCGATCAGCCACACACGTGTTCACATTTATTTATTATAAAGACAGATTTCATGGAAAATATGTATTTTTTTGTATAATTTACAGAGTTTATTCTAGTATGTATTTACAGCTGAAGAGCAAAGGGATTGTCCTTGTGATAAAATATAAATAAAAAGCTCTAATTTTCGTACCTTTGGGGCTGCTGCTTCTTCTGCTTTATGTGACAGCAACCGGGATTTACAGGATTGGGCCTTGTCTCCAGTGAAACCAGGTTCTGATGGGAGCTGATGCCACTTACAGCAGGTCCACAGGCAACAGCTTCTTCAGCAAACTGCAAAAAAACACATTATACATGTATATATACATATATATATATATATATATATATATATACATATATATATATATATATATATATATATATAAGTTCAGTGGAAGTTTACTGATCCTTTACCTTTGCCTCTTGGTACTGAAGATGCTGACAGCAAACGTGGGATGGATGGACGGATGAATGGTTGGATGGATGGAGGGATGGATGGAGGGATGGATGGATAAACAGTTAGCACGCTTCTTCAGGCCGAAGGATTTCACCGAGAAGGCCGCAGGAAATAAATGTTACTGAGGAAAAAATGCGTGGGCTAAAAAAGAGGAAGAATTCCCTTTCTCTGCCTCTCTGAGGGACGGATGAATCCCAAGGCACTTGCAATTCCAGGGGGTTCAGTTTAGTGTGCACAGCACGGGGCCAGAGATGTCACCATGGAGGGGGATGCTGGAGGCTGCCCAGGCCCTTCAATCATCGTCCCTGTGCGCCCGGGAGCACTTTGGGACTTCTGGGTACAAACACCTGGAAATCATTAAAAACCAGCAGAGGCGCCTGAATGTATTAATTAAATAAAATGCTCAGCACGTGAATCCCGCCCGGTGCCCTCGGGATCCTGGGAGCGTGAAACCCGGCCCTTGGAGCGATGTCCACGAAGGGAGGGAGGGGGAAAAAGAGAAAAAAAAAAAGCCCAAAATGTGTGAAAAGAGAATTAGTGAAATTAGGTTAGGCCAATAAACCACACGGGGGTCCCTCAGCCCCGCAGCCTCAGGCGAGCAGCGCTATCTAGCCTGATCTATTGTTTCCCCCCCTGGCAGGGGGGTTATTGTGTGATAAATAATTCCCTAAAAAAAAAAAAAAAAAAAAAAAAGGAAAAAAAAAAGTGGGATCATTTGCATAATCACTGCTTTGATGTGGCCAGCAAGATGAAGCTGTGTCCCCCCAAATCTGCCACGGGCCAGGAGGAACAAAACAAGAGGGAGCCTTTGACGGCAATGGCAGTGTGTGGGGCAGCCCGTCGGGAGAGGGTTTTTCACTCTCACTCTCTTCTAACGACCCCTTTTAATGATTAAACTCCAGGAATGCCAAAAAGAAGCTGAGTGAACCTCGCTCGCTCTCTCTGTCTTTTCTGGTCGGGTCTCATTGTCTTTCCCAGTTTCTCTCCCGCTTTTAAGAGGTGCTGGAGTAAGTGCCTTCGGCTCTTCAAAAGGCCAGGAGGGATGGGATGCACTTCTCTCTCGGTGATGAAGCCATGTAGGAGCGGGAGAGCCATCCTGGGTAGCTCAGCACTGGGATGCTCCCTCCTGCTGTCCTCGGGGAGGGACGCTGCTTCTTGCCAGGTGCGTCATCCTGCAGGGATTTTCCTCCATCCCAGGTATAGACAGGAGCATGCCCATCCTGCCGGGGCTGTGGCGATGGGAACCACCGTGGGAAAAAGCACACGTCGCGTCGGAGGACGGAGGGGGGGGCTTCGGTCAGGGGTTTGGGGTGGGAGGCATGCCAGCCAAACTTTCCCTGCTCCCTGTGGAAGGCTGGCCTTGGCTAGAGATGCCCCGGGAAGACATGGGACCGAGGGGGGCAAGGCAGGGAGGGGGAGACTGGGCTGCGTTGGCGAAGGTTGAGCCAGAGAGGCTGGATTTGTCACCTAACACAGTCGCCCTCATCCCAGTTTTTCATTTGAATGACGCCAAAAGCACTTATTTCCCTCTTTCTTCCCCCTTAACTTGAGTGTATTCCTCTCTTTCCTTCTTTTTTCTTGTATTTCCCCCATTTCTCTCAGAAGAACTGATTTTTGGAGGTGATGGCCAGTCCCCAGAGCCAATTGCAGCCAACCTGGAAGCGGCCCAGGACACGCAAGACAGAAAAGCATCTCCTTGGATGACGAGACAAACCTGGGGGTGGTTTCCATGGCAGCCCCTTGCCCCCAGAACATGTGTTTATGATCCTTCTGTGTATTGTATTTTGGCATAAAAGCTCCTCTGCACTGTCAGGGCTGGAGGGGCAGCACGAAAGCCCCCGAGGGGGTTTACAGCATAAGAATAGTGCCGAGGAGCCAAAGCAGTCCCAGCCGCACCCCAAGGGCTGCCACGCTCGCTTTCATGTCAGGCATCAATCTTTCCACATAGTGCCATCATTAAAGAGTGTTCCCAACACAGCCCTCATGTGGCTGGCAGATCCTAAACCCAGTTTTCCTTAAGCCTTACTCAGGTGCCTCAGGTTGGACTTCACCCTTGCCTCGGATTACACGTGGATTTGGCCCACGCGGCCCCAATTCCCATTCCCCACAGGCAAAAAAGTCTCAATTATCTATTATACAGTCAATCCTCTGGCAGAAACAGAAATCCCAGCGGGAATTTTGTTGTAACTTGGGGTAGGTTCTTGTCTTACTACTTATCTTGTGTTTTATCTTACTACTTATCTTGTGTTTTATGGTCTGAGACACTCTTTTGCTCTGACAATGTAAGGATATCAGGATATTACAATATCAGGATATTACAATATCAGGATATTAGAATATTCTGCCTTTCGCCTATGATGCTGCAACAGCTGTGCAGGTCCAGCAAAATACTGGCATCCTGCTTACCCCCGTGACCTCTTGTACGGAACTCAGAATAAGGAGAGGTAGAACTCTGGCGCTGCTCAAATTTAAAATAAAGCCTTTAGAAATTGCTTGGACAGAAAAGAAATCCTCGGAGGGTCACTTTGCAGCGGCCACGAGGGAATAGGGATGGTGCTGGGGCGGCTGTGACACGCAGCCACCCCCTTTCCCTCGCCTCCCCTCCTCCTCCTTTTATTAAAAAGCAGAGAGCCCGGCCCAAAGCTGATGGCATATTTACCTTCATGAGTTTTAAAAAAAGTTAATTACCGCTCGGAGCAAGTTGGTCGGGCTGTCCTGAGCTGTCTTTTATTAGTAGTCGCCTTCATTAATTTCCCTCGCTGGATTTGCTGTTAATAGCTGCCTGGTCCTGGGCAGCACAAAGCAGCATCTGTGCCATTGAGCAGAAAAGCGGGAGTCAGGCAAAGGGGGGCACTGGGGGGGGGGGGGGGCGACGCCGTTTGCAAATCAACCTCTATTAACGTGATGTCCTGCTCGGAGGGGACGGCAGCCCCCGGTAGCCAGCATGGCAGTTTGGGCTTCACTCGGCTGTTACCGAGGGAGGAAAGGCACCTGCTGCCTGCCGGGGGGGCATCCTGCCCTCACCCTGTGCCCCCGGGTGCTGGCTGTGCCACCCCCCAGATGCAGGGGGAAGAAGGATGCCGGACCTGCCTCTACAGGATCTGCGTTCCCCCTTGGTGCTGTGGGTGCTCTGGTTCTCTTAGCAGCATCCAGCACTAACCAAATTATTAATAACTTGGTGTCTTCGGATGAAAGATACGCTCTGCCTTAAAAGCGGCTTGGCAGGGAAGTTTGGGATTAGAGAACGGGATTAAGTTCTGTCTGGAGGGGCACAGTGGGCAGGCTGGGGGGGCTGGAGGCATCACAGACTCACACGAGCTGGGGCAGCGGGAGGCTGCGGAGGCCAACAGCCCCATCTGCTCCCGCTCTGCCAAGGGACAGGGGAGATGATTTCATCCAAGTGGAAGAAAGGAGGGTGGCGTGTGTCGCTCCCGGGAGAGGGGTGAGAGCTGCACGCTGCTGCCAGTTTCCCTGCAGGGCCAGGGAGGACACCCGGGCCTGTACTGGGGACTTCCCTTGGGGCAGCAGGTGACAGCAGCAGTTATCGAGTTGTTTTTTGGTTTTTGGGTTTTTTTTTGCTTTGCTGCAAATATTCCCACTCTGGTTAGTGGGAAGGAGATGCTGAGGAGGCTGGTGCTGCCGTGCCTTTCCCAGCAGAAGGGATGGGGCAGCGCGGGCTGCGGTTCTGCGCTTGCCGGCGTGAGGCTTTGCCCTCAGCCCCCCTGAATAGCTGTGTCTGGTGAAGGAACGGTGCCTAAATCCAGCAGCTGGGCTCCAGGGGCAGCTGATGCCGGGTTTATAGCAGCAGGGACGTGCTGCCTCGCGTGCAGGGGCTGCCTCACAGCTGGAGGGGTCACCTCGCGCCCGCTCTCCGCCAGCCGTAATGGCCCGGGATGCTGAGACTCACAGGGAGGCAAGCCTGGCTCAGCACTGTATTGTTGGGACAACTGAGGGGCTCCCTTTCCTCTCCAGCTGTGCTAAGAGAAACCCCGCAAAGTGTTCCACAGAGTCACTAGTTACTGGCAAAGGACTGAGAAAATCATTCTACCTGAGGTTTGCAGCCTCCGCTTGTTCCCTCGGCATCGAGCTTACTAAACTTTCCTGCACGAGCACACAGCCAGCGAGACTCTGCCTTTCACATGGATACCTGCAGAAAGGGAAGTGGGACAAACCTTTAAGCAAATCCCTGCCCCTGAAGGACAGGAAAGTGTGTCCCCACCCTGGTAAGAGCAGGACAGTTCTGTGCCTGACTTACTGCAGCACTTATACAGGGTGTAAATTCAAGTCGGTGAATTTAGCTGAGGGGAGGAAACATTCATGTTTCCTCAAACTTGATGTCCCTCCAGGTAATATTTCACTGTCCCAGCATGGCACAGTTACACTCATATTGCAGAGACTGGCCCTCAGTGGTCACACCAGGTTGGAATCTGGAGCGCGTTATAATTTACCAAGCCCCAAAAACACCTTGGTAGAAGTTACTTAATACAAACCATTCAATTCCTAGCTAAGACTTCTAATTAAAAACAAAACAAAAAAAACCAAACCGAAACAAACCAACCAACCAACCAAACAAACAACAATAACAACAACAAAAAAACCAAACCAACAAACAAAAAAAAAAAGGTATTCCCTAAGTTAGTTCAAATTCCTTTATTCTGAAACCGGAGAAAATAACAAAAGAGCAATTTTTTTTGGTCAGTAGCTCTAAGACGAAACTTTTAGCCAAAATATTAAATTCTCCATCATCAGAATCAACTGTTTATTTCCCCAAAATTCCCTTATTTATACCACAAATATGAAACAATAATTTAAGTTCTGTGTGCTTGGAGACACATGTGTGTCCAAGTTCTTCGGGCAATGAGGTTTTGGGGCCCATTAATCCATGATTTCCAGTACCCAAGCCCCAGGTGAAGACAAGAGGGCCTGATACCTCTGAAATTGTGCCCAAGCCTGTAAAGGGTGAGACAAGTAGAATATGATTCCATGTATGTTTTAACAGGGAGCTGGACAGGCAGCTCCTCAGTACTTTAACCTGTGAATAGCCATAACTTTGCCTGAGATGGCAAAAAGTGTCCTAACACCAACACGAGAAATCAGCTGCTAAAAGCAGATACCAGGAAAAAAAGCAAGATATTGAAATTTCACGCAGATGGATTTGTTCGGGAGCACATCGAAACTAATTTCCTTTTTCTCCCTTTGACCAGGAAGAAGCTGGAAAAGGCACGGCTCGTCAGGGCTCCCGAGGCTGCGTGTGCTGTTGGAGCAGACCCGGCGGGGCCGGCTGCTGGCAGCGTATTAGGACACTTTGTTCTGCAGAGATTGTCCGGGAGGTTTTGTTTTGGTTTTAATTGTCTCCATAGAGCAGGGAAAGCCTCTGCAGAGAGGCTTTAACACAGCATCTCCGCCGCCCATTAATTCCCGGGATCGTGCTAACTAGCTTTGTTTGCCCCTCGGAGCCGGGCGCTCGCTGGCCGGAGCGCGGAGCTATGTTTGTCACTTGGTTAAAGCCAGCATTTCCCCACTGCTGCGGACAAGGCCGGCCTTTATTGGCTGCGCAACAAGATAACGGGCTTAATCTTCCCAGTAACACGTGAGTTTTCATGTATCACTTTAATCTGCGAGACACTGGGGCCGAGTGTACCGTCACATGCCGATTTCACTGCTGTGTGAGCCAGCGCCTGCCCGGCTCAATGATGGATTGTTCGCCGGCTCTTAACAACAGGCAAGATGGTGAATGCCCCGGGGTGACAGACAGTGTGCAATGGGAACGGCCACAAATCTGACGGCCCGGTTCAAGTTCACCTGACAAAGCTGGAGCAGTCTGCGAGCAGCTCCCGAGAAAGGATTATTCACACTGGCATTATATTTTTGAATGCATTTTTCTCCCCGTGCAGCTGCGCAGCTCCCCAAGACTGAAGGTTTATGCACCATAATAAAGAGATTTAATTTTTTTTTTCTTTTCCTTCTCGTGCTTCTCCCTATTTACACCTAGTTCTAATTGGTTGGTGCAGGGATAAGGCATCTTTCCTAACAACTCCGCACAAACATCTCCTAGAAAACAATAGCACTGTTAAAACACGGGGACAAAAGCCTAAAAATCTCCACTGGCTGCAGAAACAAAAGAGGGTGGTTTTGTTAAAGCCAAGTCTGTTGGGGACCCATCTTTTTTGTGGAAGTTTGATGCTGTGTTCCCTTTCTCGTGGGGAAAATCTCCCCCAGCCTTTGCGCTCGGGGCAGAGGGACATCAGGGTTTTTGGGGAGGGGGAAGAGGAGAGTGGGAAATGAAGGCAGCCTTTTGCTGCTGGTGGACATCCCTGCTCCTAAAGATCTGTGTCCAGCTCTTGATGTGACTGACCTGTGAGAGTCTACGCCAGCAGCTCCACCGAGGGCCTTTTCAAAGACAGGCTGCGACAGATCTCGTTGCACTCCACGTGCTGGTCATTAAAGAAGTAATAAATCCCTTTCTTCCCAAAGTTGGAGCGGGAGACATCTTTGCTACTCAGAGAATGAATCTGGGGGTCTGTGAGGTAGATGAGGCCCTTCCCATTTCCTGTCACCCAGCCTGTGGAAGAAATTTGGGTATCAAACATCACAGGCTTTGTATTGTTGTATTCAGGACTCACTGCTCTGTGAGCGTCACCTCAGTGATTCCCAGTTCCCACCTGTGTCAGCAAAAGCTGAACCCTAAGAGGCACTTACTGAGTATTTAAGGAAATGAACATCCCAAAGACACCTGGGGGCTAAAGGCTGAGCCTGAAAGGCATGAGGTTCACTGTAATACGCACCCTGCAGGTCAACGACGACGTCTGTTCCCTTGGAGAACTCGTAGGAGAAGTGGCCGTAAGCCAGACCGTACTCTGTGGCTTTGTACTCGTTCTTGACTACCTTGGTGTTGTTGGACAGCTTCACAAACTCCCCAAGCATGTAGGGCTCCACACTCACACACCCTTTTATCGTTCTGTCTTCCAGGATCTGAAATGAGACAGTCTCGCTGCTGTTGGTTTAAAATCAAAGGCACCCCTCCCACCAGTTCCTTGGAATTGCTTAGATGACAGTTCTTACCAGGAGTACTGCAGATGGGATATAAAAGATTTGGGTGGGGACCTTTTGCTCATACAGCCTCTTGTTGAACTCTGTCACGTAGTACTGGGCGGTCATTTGTCTCTCCACGTCACTGAAGTGATGGAGGAGCCCTTTTTCTTCTTTATATTCCTTCCCAACATACCTAAGCAGAGGGAGAAGTGTTTGGAGAATTGTTTGTCTGTTCTGTATGTTGTGATACAGAACATCACTGCAAAGCTGAGCTTGGCTGTTCAGAAGCAAATCCTGCTGTGGGTGATACATTTAAAATGGCCATTAAATTTGGGTGTTTTTTTTTTCTTTTGTATCTCATACAGCAGAAAAATTATCCATTAAATCCTGGGATGGGGGTTTCATTACACTGGAATGTTTAAACTCAACTCCTTCTTGACTCTGAAGAGAGAGTCAGCTCAGAGGTATTGAAATACTTCTCTCAACCCATAATAATTCATAGGCTACTTCTAACAATTATGTTTCTAATTAATGACAAGAATTAACTCTGTAATTAGCTGTTAGAAGATAACAGTGCAGCTTTTCCTTCCCAGAAATTAAAAAGTAGAGTTACACAGAGTGATGGGGAAGGTTGCCAAAATGCCCAAGTCATTTGTAAGACCCATGAAACACTCCTGCTGCAGAAAATCTCACAGCTTTTATTTATATTTACAAAGAAACAGCATTGATAAACATTTTGTTTTGGAAATCTGTTCAGCCCATACCTTCCCAGGGTTTCTTCTTGGTGCAGGAAGTGTATCCAGAAGGCCCTTCTCTGCTTGCCTTCCTTCGCCACGTTCAGGTAGTCCCCGATGAACACAGCAGTCTCCTGGCCCGTCCACAGGCCTGATTTCTTGGAGTATTTTAAAAGGAGAGCAGCTACAAAAAGAAAACATCACAGATTTGGGTGTGGTTCTTTTTGGTTCTGGAATCTAAATGGGCAACAAGACTCAAGTAATGGGGTGGAAGGCAAGAAAAAATTAAATCCTAATGAATGTTGACTAAAATATCGTGTTAAAAGGCCTGAGTCAAGCCTGTTCCCTGAGAAGGTACCTCAGTTGCTGTGTAGGAACTTACAATATGCTTTACGAAGCTCTTTGGTCCCAAAAATCCCAGTAGGCATCAGTCTCTGGACAAGCCAATTATGTTCCACCCCCGCCAGCAGCTGCTTGTAATCATCATCCCTCAGAAATCGAGCGTCCAGGATTTCTTCCTTTGTTCTCCCAGGTGTGAGAGCAAAACCACTTCCCCTTGGGGTCAGAAACGGACCTTCAGGGGAACTCGTGGGCATCTGTGCTGATTTAATCCATGAACTCAGAGATGAACTGGATTGTCTCTTGCTGCTCACCATGTCCTGAGACTCTTCCTCATCTCCTTCTGTAGTGGCACAGTCAAAGGGCTTGCTTACGGATATCTTGGCCTGTGAGGGCAAAGCCGTTGGCACACTGGGAGCTGATTGATGCTTTGGAGCAGATGCCGTGGGATAACTGTTTACTAAGTCTCCAACACTGAGGAAATCAAATTCTGTGTCGTCAACTGTTTCCGCTTGGGTGTCAACCTGAGGCACTTGGCGGGATCTGTCCCCCACCATGGCAGATTTCCTCATCCAGTCACGCACAGAGGAGCCGCTGCCTGTTTTGGGCTCAATGCTCATTGATAGCACAGAATTACCCCCGTTTTGGGGGGGATGTGGCTCACACGAGGGATCCTCCGTGCTTCCTGCGGGTTCTCCTAGGTGGACCCACTTAAAGCGACCACCTCCTCCCTCTCTGCTGCTGTCCTTGGTCCTGCAGCCCAGCTCTGCACAGGAGGAGGACTTCTCCTCCTCCTCCAGCTCGGTAGGAATGGAGTAAGAGGTGGAGAGGGAAGGAAACGCATCACTCAGGCCCTTTGCTTTCTTTTGTGGAGATCTCTTTCCCCGGTACCTTCCCTCCTGCAGTTCGTCTCCACAAAGAGACTCCTTCTCCACCCTCCTCCCAGCTCCAGGTGTGCTTCCCTCCAAGGAAGTCTGAGGAGATCCCTCACAGCTACGGAGAGGTTCCCGAGCAGCACGATTCCAGGCTCTGGGAGGCAACGGGCACAAGGACATGGCTTGAGTGTTTCCATCAGATTCTGTGGTGCAGCACCACTCCTCGGCCGAGCCCTTCTGCTGCTGCTGCCCTTCCCTGGAGGACTCTCTGCTGCTATTGCAGTTTAGCTCCTCCCAGCTGGAAGAGTAACTGGATTTTGACAGCTTGCACCAAGAGCTCTCTGAAGTTGTGCTTTGACTCCTGCTTTGCCCTATGCTGAAACCACCATTTTCGTCATTTATTTCCGTTCCTAAAGGCTCAGTCTCCTCTTCCAAGGAAATTTTCATCACACCAGAACGAATGTCTTGATTCCTCCGGTCACCAAGCCTCTCTGAGCTGCTTCCTGCCGTTGGTAAGCTCAGGATTTTTGCAGCACTCCTCCCCTCCTGCACTATTTCCTCAGTAGTAGACACAGTGTCTGTGGCTTTGGTCTCTGTCCTTAAGGTTGTGATACAAGGTCCCACGTGGATCTCTCCCGGCGTGGTTTTACGAGCCCTGCAAGTGTTCTCAAACACTTGGCACACCGACAGGTGATGTTGGGAGTGCCTGGCAAGGATTTTCTCAAAGCTGGTTTCCCCTCGCAGGGCAGGCTTTTCCACTGTGCCTTTATAACTGTCTGGGACGTAAGACCTGGCATCGGAATTGGGGAAGCTTTCCACTCGCAGGCGCTTCTTCACGGATGTGATCAGGGACATGATCTTTTTGGCAAGCGCTCCTTTCTCCTCCTCTTCTGGGAACGAAGTGCTGTAGGAATGCAGTTTTTCCAAGGCTTCCCTGCACAGTTGCCCCACCTCACGGAGCTCCTCGCTCTCCCCACGGAGCCACCGGTGCACGGTGGCGAGGCAGAAGGCAGCTTTAATAAAACTGTGGAGCTCCTGCTTGCTGGTGATGGGACTCTGGTCGTTCTTGGTAAGGAGCCCGATCTCGAAGGATTCTTTGGCTTCAGACAAGTAGAACTCTCTCTTTTCTGGGGGACAGTCCTTGGAGTGACTGTAGGCCAGCAAACACGTCCCCCGGATGTTCTGGGAGGGGAGGAAAGAATG
>NW_020956134.1:92532-95241 GCF_003031625.1 Empidonax traillii | reverse complement strand
CTGTGGAGCTCCTGCTTGCTGGTGATGGGACTCTGGTCGTTCTTGGTAAGGAGCCCGATCTCGAAGGATTCTTTGGCTTCAGACAAGTAGAACTCTCTCTTTTCTGGGGGACAGTCCTTGGAGTGACTGTAGGCCAGCAAACACGTCCCCCGGATGTTCTGGGAGGGGAGGAAAGAATGAAGGAATTAAACCCACGTTTCTTTCCCTTACACAATTTGAAGCAAACATTGGCTTTAACTCTCTGCTGCCGTGTTTCCTGGAGGGAATAATCTCCCTCTTTTTCCTTTGAAATACAGCTGTAGTTGTAGGAGAAGCAGCATTCCCAGGGTTTGAAAGCCCATCCTTGCTCTGTGGACAGTTTTCCACCCTGGCTGGAGTTCAGAGCAACCCATAACCAATCACACCCACAACGCAGACACGATACCCCGTGTGACTCAGTGTTTGAAAGCCGGATTGGAGGCAAATTTAACAGCCAGGGTTCCTCCCCTACATAAATCCCACTTGGAGAGTGAAGATGAACACTTACCACGGCCGTGAGGACAAACAGGGGGGTGTACTGGCTGTAGGCTGCTGCCAGCTTGCAGGCCTCAGCAGCAGATAACAAGCGATGGTTGGACTCTTGGAGGAAGTTCTAGTGAAAGGAAAGAAAAACATGAGGGAAAACCTCCAGCCAAAGGCTTTATTTCCCAGGAGATGGGACCTGATAAGCAGGGACATCATATCTTAAACAACAGCCAGGTCTGTTTCCTCAGGAGCATTTTTGCTCAGGTTTGCCATCAGCATGTCGCTTTCTGACCCTGTAAATATTCTATATATTACAGACATACAAGCTCTATAAAACACTCTCAATGTTTTCTTTTTCTCATCTAGGTGCTAATTAACTTTTTCGCTGGGAACAATGGAAGTTTCTTCAGCCCTCTCAGCCAGGAGAGGGAGAACAAAGTGGGGGTGAATTTGGGACAACATATAGACACACAAATCCCAAACCAAGTCTCACCAGGTCAGTGTCAGCACTGGTTTTAAAACGTGCATAATCCTGCTCATTCATGGAAGCAAAGATGTCTGCCATAAAACCCAAAGAAGTGGCAATTCCCTGAAAGAGAAATGGAAAACGATCAGAGTGGGTTTTCCCCTTGAATTTTGAATTTTATTGCTCTGAATAAAGCAGGTTCTGTGTGTGGAACATACCAGGAAAAAAAAAAAAAACGACAAACAACAAAGCAAGCTAACAAGATCCAAAGGTTCAAAGACCCAAAGAGAAGCATTTCTAAGAAATTTGGAGATGTCATCTTGGTAAGGTTTTATTAATTACAACTTGCAGGAAGTATCATCTGGAAGATCTGATGCCACCTAAGGGTCTGCCCAGATAAATAGTTCAGAAAGCCAGGAAGCAACTGTGAGCTTTCCACAAAAACTCACTACAGAACTTTGCTGCCACTGAAATGGAGAACTGAATAGAAATGTTCTGAGCTTGAGGTCAGGCTTTAAGGCATGGCAGAGGAGAGGTGATGAGGTCTGGGTTTGTGGGATATCTTGTGCTGGGGTCCAATTACAAAACCTCTTCAGGCCTCACCCTGGGACTTGCCAGGCTTAGGTTCACATTCCTGTTTAGCTACGGACACATGGTGCAACTGTTGCTTCATCTCCAGTGGGAAGATTAGTGCTGAAAAGCCTCTCAAAGGTGCTAGACAGACACAGTGGCTGTTGTGAGGTGTTCAGCTCCTGTAGTGCCAGAGAAATCCATCACCTACCACAGGTAGCGTAGAGCAGCTCAGCAAATAAACCTAGCTTGGACACTAGGAAAGCTAAGACAAAAAAAAAAAAAATCAATTTTAATCCTGATTAAAAAACCTAAAATCTGTGGCTGCATTCTGGGATTAGTCTGTCCTTGCTGAAGGCACCTGTGACATTCTGGTTGATGGTGCACTCTGGGTGATACTGCTTAATGAGAACTATTACTTCCATGGCCCTGCAGGAAAAAAAAGTGTCTGTAGGTCCGTGCATGCATGCGGAAACAACGCGGAATACAGACTTTGTGCTGCCTGTTAACCCTGGCTGAGGTGTGTAATTGAGACACTGTTGCTGAGGGACTTTGCTGCTGCAAGCAAAAGCTACTCTGGAATGATTATTGGACTGGCAAGCACATCCAGAGTGGAAAGGAAACACTACCTTCTTATCTGGCTGAGGGAGTTTGAAGTATCCCACGAGCGAAGCCCAAATCAACTCTGCTGCCTCATACCACATCCCTGAAATCAACCAGAAAACAGTCACTGAGCAGATGGCAGCGAAGGATTTCCACAGGATAAAACCACACCATTTTATTCTCATAGGAGACTCCAACTCAACAGTCATGGAACACTTTGGTGTTTCAAACCAAAAGCATAAAATTAACACTGTTCCCTCAAGCGTCAGACCCTGAATACAGAAGCCCATCATGCTGTTTTATGGACTGGAGGGGTTCAACACGAGCCAGAACTCTGATATAATGTCCAATGTAACATTTTAGAGGAAAAAAAAAAAGGGGGAAAACCTCAAGTGGATGTTTATGGAAAGGAGCCTTACCAAGCTTTTGCAGGATCTGCCCCCTGATTTGCAGGCACACTGCCTGAACGAGAATCCGATCGCTTTCCTCAGCGTATCGCCAGGTACCTGCAGGAAGAGTGGGAAAAGTCAGCAGAGAATGGAAAATGTTGCTGTCACTCTAAACCT
>NW_020956134.1:72534-92297 GCF_003031625.1 Empidonax traillii | reverse complement strand
AAAAAAGGGGGGGAAAACCTCAAGTGGATGTTTATGGAAAGGAGCCTTACCAAGCTTTTGCAGGATCTGCCCCCTGATTTGCAGGCACACTGCCTGAACGAGAATCCGATCGCTTTCCTCAGCGTATCGCCAGGTACCTGCAGGAAGAGTGGGAAAAGTCAGCAGAGAATGGAAAATGTTGCTGTCACTCTAAACCTCCAAGGGTAACCTAAATCCCAGCAAATTGCCAGGATTCTCCCTTGTTTTGCATGGAGGCCCTTCTTATATGAGAATCTGGGTTTCATAGGAAAAAAAAAAAACCACAAAACAGGCTTCCTAAATTTTCCAAGTTGTAGGGAAACCTGAACATATTGGCTAAATAAACCCTGAAGGCTTAAGGAAATGGAGAACAGATATAAACCCCTAAAACCAGAACTAAACAGTAATGATGTATGTCTGCCAAAATTATTGAATTCTCACTAGTAGAAATACTACACACCCCTCCAGATTCGAGACAAGCCACAGGACCAGCATTGGAGTCACTGGGCAGAAAGGAAAATAAAAAGTCTAGAATAAAGTATTAATTAAGCCTGTAAGATCAGTGAGAATTTGAAGGAGAAGCATTACTCTAACAATCTGCATTTTTGAGGGGACAGAGTTGTCTTAGTTTTTTAGATCAGGCAACTGCTTGAAATGGGTCCACCCTTTAAACTTCCCCATCCAGAATATTTTCCCACCCGTGTGAAGATACACAAGGATGAACTAGGAAAGTTTCCAAACAAAGTTGTGTTGCCACATTTTAGCAAAGAGTGGTGAAGGAAAGAGAAGTGTGACATGAAGAGTCATCAGTGGGCTGTATTTGGAGCTTGTGTAACTGTTAAAATGGGGATGAAAAATCCCACCAAAATAGGAACTCTGAAACTGGAAAAGGAATCCATACATACCTGTTGCTCCATTGTCATTAATCAGGCTGCTTAGGATATACTCAGCTTTTAAAAGTTTTCCTGATAGAAAATTAAAGAAACAAAAAAGACAGAAAATTAATATAAAAATGTATCATTTGCCATGAAGTGAAAGAAGAATATTCAGGAGACATCACCAGCACATAGATTTGCTGCTGTCAACAGTCAGAAATGCACATGCCCTACGATCTGCAATATGTGGTCATGCAGTAAGATGAAATTACGTATATATAAGTTTAATTTTACACATTATACGTTCCTGGAAGAGTGCTGGGATTCCCAGTTCTTATTTCCCTCCCAGAAGGAAGTAGTCTAGCCTGCTCCCTTCAGCAGGATTCTGTCCCAAGGAAGCGTGGGTTTTGGAAACCCATTTTGGTCTGACATCCCACCACAGAAAGCATAGCCACAGGAAGACGTGTTAAAAATCCCTCAGGTGTTGCCCATGTTACAGGAATGATGGAATTTTAATTTTTCATCCCGGAGGGGTTGCAAGCTGCCTTGTTTGCATAGTCAAGTGGTCCCACTGAAAAATAAAAAGCAGCTGGGACGGTGCAGAGAAAATGCCAGGGTTCCAATTTCCTTTTTTTCAAGGCCCTTGGTCAGGAGTACAGCAATTCAGACACCCCTGTTTGAAACCAGCAGGGAAGATTTGTTAAGGAACAAAAGCTCCAATTAGTATTTTCCACACCCTTTCACAATTTTCTCTCCTGCTTTTGGCTCTGAAACCCTTTATACCGGCCCCTTTGTGCTAGTGAGAGGAGCTGGGAGGGCTCGAGGGGGCCGGGAGCGGGAAGTGCACTCGGAAAGATGGCACCGGGGGCCGTGACAATGTGATCCCAGCGAGGGATGAAGTGTCTTCTCCAGAGTCAAGTAGCTCCTAATTGGAGCTTCCCACTCGAGGAAGAGGAGCGGTACCTGAGTTGACGGCGAGGCGAGCCTGGCGGATGAGCACCTGCGGGCTGATGGGAGCGGTGGGATGCAGCCGGTGCAGGCCCTTGGCGATCCGCAGGAGTTTGCTGGAGGCGTCGATCCAGTACAGGAACCGGTCAATCAGGAACACGACGGCACTGGCCGTGGTGCAGTCCTTGACCACGATGGAGGCCTTCAGATAAACCTGGGAAGAACACGGGGAGCCTCAGAGAAACTCACCCCCAGAGGCTCAGTGAGCTGACTGTGAGCTCACTGATTCAGCCCTGCTAACCCCGTTCCTCACCATATTTTCATTTTTAGGATAAGTAGGTGCCAGTTGTTTATTTTGCTTGAGCCGTAGATATCATTCCTGGTTTTTTTCTTTTGGGGTTTTTCTGACTGTTTAATAACTGGAACCACATAATGCCGTGGTCTGCCAATGAATTTAAGACGTGCCCCACAGATTACTACCAGCAATAGCAATTAGTTTAAGAGGAGGATGTGAGACTGGGAAGACTGGAAATGGCCACTACAGCCATTGTCCCAGACAGATCTCAAGCCACACACTCCTTTGTACACCACAAACAGGAAAACAGGCCAGGAATACGATGTTTTTCCCTGCAGGCCATCTTTAATGACTATTAAGTCTCTATGAACTTTCCTGGATTCCCACAGTGGCTGAGCCATCACAGTGACATGAGGAACAGTCGGAATTCCTGAGGTGCCTGCTGTTCAGAGGCCAGCAAAGGCAGCCACGAGGACACACAGCTTCATTGTGGCTGCAGAAGTTCACATGGACCTGGGGATATTTACCCAACACCATCCCCTTCCCGTGCTGGGCTGGGACTGGTATTCCTGCCCAGCGGAGCGAGGAAGTGCTCCACAGGCTGACATCCAGGCAATTACTTTTCCAGACACTGCCAAGACATCTCTGTCCAAATCCCCACTAAAGCATCAAGTACCACCCTCTGAGGTGTGCAGGAGGAAAACCACGTCAAACCCTTTGGAGAAGAGCCTACAGAACAGGGCACGAAGGCCAGCTTGCAGCACAGATCCATGGCAAGCATTTCCCAGTTTGTTTGCACTTCAGCGAGGAGGAGGATTTGGACAAATTTCCTTCTTTTTCTTTTTTTTTTTTTTTCCCTGAGCCTGAGTGTGATTTTTCTAAGAGGATGGCACTTGAAAAGGATTCCTGGAGGCCGGCACGCACAACTCCGCTTGTGCTGGCCAACAATGGAGGAATCCCCCTCTCCAAGCACCTGTAAACTGACACTGCAAACCAGCCATTCCAAATGCTCATCAACAGGCCATATATTTAAGCACAGAGCATCGCCTAATCTATTTTTTTTTTCCTCCCCTTCTTCCTTTAATAGATCGGAGCACAAAAGCCTGAGAGAGGGTGACCTACCAAACAAAAGGGCCTTTGAGTCCCTAGGAAAAGTAGACTTGGAGGAGGATGGAAGGAATCCAAGTGGCCCTATTATTTCCACTTGCACTAATTAGACATTTTTCTGTCAGCTATTGAGCACTGCTGAGAGGCCAAACTCACTGAATTCATTTCTAAAGTGTTTACAGAAGTTTGCATCTGTTTGTGTCTCTTCAGGAGGAAAATAAGCACTTCAATAGCATTGTGGAAAATCTAAACGAAGCATCCTATTCTGAAGGGCTTGGCAGTCTTGCAGCTGCATAATTTAACTCGCCCGCTCAATGCCGAAACCTCTTGTGTCCCTCTCCAAACCCAAATGGACACAAAATGTAGAAAAGTCAAGCCAGGGGGAGAAACTCGGCTATTTTTTTTTTTTTTTTTTGGGAGGCAGGGCCACACGCTGTGTGGCACGCAGCGACACAGCCCCGTGGCAGCCTTTGCAACCACGTTCCCTCCCGTTCCGAGCGGGACACCGAGAAATTAATACCCGCTCCTTTCATTCCGTGCCAGCTCGTGTGGCTGGAAAATTCCTCAGCACCTCCAGCCCGAGGCCGGGCACGCACCCAAGCCACGCACAGAGACCCTCCCCAAAATGCCACTGCCGAGTGAGCCGGGGGAGAGGCTCCCTGTCACCCATCCCGCAGCCAGGGAAACCCCAGTGACTCCCAGGGATATCCCAGCCTGCTCCTGCACAGTCAGAAACCGGCGCCCTAAACAGATTTACTCACTTTATCGCTTTAGGCACATCCACAGAGAGAGACAGAAAGAGAGAGAGAGAGAGAAAGAGCGAGGTACGCGGCGCACTTTGTTTTCACATCTGTGCCCGCGACGTGAAACGGATCCGTCTAATTGAGTTTGGGACACAAAGGGAACCTCGCGGCTGGGAAGTGGAATCAGGTGGTGGGAGAATTAAATTTGCACCAGATTTCTATACACGCACCATTGGGGAGAATGCAAAGCAGCCTTTTTTAGTGAAGGGGTCTCGCCTTAATGGCGCTGAGTGGGAGGGTGTGCGGTTCGCATGGCTCCCTGCATTAGTGGCTTTAGCTCCTCCTCACGCCGGGGCTGAAGTTTGGGTCCCAGCTTTGGGTTCAAAGCCACGACGCCTCCTCCGCATTGACAATGGGAGCTTCTCCCAGGAGAGGGGAGAAGCTCAGAACCGGGGCCATCTGGCACTAGGACGGGCAGGAGAGCGTCAAAGGGAAATTATTGGTGCATAGTAAATGAGGATGAGGAGGAGGGGAAGGAAATAGGGGGAAATCTTTATGTGGCAGCTGATGTAAGAGGAATTACAAGCCCAAATAAATGAAATATTGATTTAATCCACTCTCTCGGCCCTCTTTATAAAGCGAAGATCCCAGAGGCGAGCCCTCCTCCCCAGCCTGTGGGCTCAGGAGGATCCCCTCTGGAAAAAACGTCTCTGCAAACAGCGTGGTTGGAAAGCAGGGGCAGGAATCATTTAATTTTCAGCGTCCCCACAGTTTTGCTGACGCTCTGGACTTCTGTGTTTGCTTATATCCATTTGTCTCAGGCTGTTTGAGTCCTGGCCTCATTTGTAAACTGCAGCTGAGGTTTAAAAATCTTTTTTTTAAAAAAAAGCCACAAACCCAAGAGCATTCGGCGAAGAATTTCTAATTCTGTGCACAAGGCAGGAGCTCCAGAGGCACTCCACGTACTTCCAGGTGCCTTATTTCTCTCCCAAGCACTGCTCCTAGTTAGCACTCCACTGAACCCTAACAAATTGCCCGGTTTTCTTTCCCCCTGTCAGATTAAAGACAGAGCCAAAACACTGCTGGATCCGGCTGAAGCCTTTCACCCTCTTACCCCACGCGCCGTTAGCAAAGCCCGTCTTTCCAAGAGACCAAAGCTGCTGTCACCGCCCGGGACTTCTCTATCAATCCCTGCCTTTCAGCTGGCAGTCAGAGCCCACTCCACAAGGAACAGGGAATTTAAGCCTCCCACCACCTCGGGGATGGGCAGAGGAAAGCGTGGCTGCGAGGAGCAGAGGGATACGCTGAGACACGGGACAGGGAATCGCTGCATGCTGAGGAATCAGCAGCTCCTGGACACTTTCCTCTCGCTCCCAGCAGTGAGAACCTCATTTAGTGGCTTCTGAAGTTGTTAATTAGCTCAAGTTATTCATCCCGAAGGCAGTGGAGAGTTGGGTGTTTATTCAAAGGCAGCAGCATTAGGTCCATTATGAACAGCTCAGAACACCACAGGACGGGGCAGTTTTATGCAGCCAACCACATCTTGCTTCACCAACTGAGCCAGTCCTAGAGTGGGAATAATCCCTGCTTTCCTCAGGAAAAAAGAGCAGCAGCATTTTGGGGCAAGGACAGAAGCAGAATCCTTTAAAGTGCCAAGGAAGCTCCTCAAAGGGGGGTTCCTGGGGGCCACATGTGTCAGCAGGGGCTTGGGGGACCACAGTCATCTGCGGGGGTTCTTGCTCTTGCTTAGCCCCAAGGATAAAGGGGTGCCACAATCATTTTGTGGCCCTGGTTCTAGACCATTTATACACTATTGTGGCATATTAAAATACTGTGTAGAAGGAGATATTTTAATACTTAAAAATAGCAAAATGCCAGTGACAGAACATCATAACCAACAGCTAAAAATCCAAGAGTCTCTCCCCTGCATCTGTGCCCTCAAAGCATCAATCCACCTGAGAAGCAGTTTCATTTGAAGACACAGTATACTGATCTTAGGAATACAGCATTTAAAGTCTCTTCCAGGGAGGAAATGCTCCATGAAGCTGCATCTGAGAAGAGGAAAATCCTACCCAGGAGCCAAGTGAAATGGCATATTGACATGAACCCAGGATCAGGCTTCCCAATCTTTTTTTTTCCTTTTTTTATTTGGTGCTCCACATAAATTCTGCTGCAGTTTTCCTCCATAGATGGAGTGCTCTGCAGCGCTAGGGCTGTCACCCTGGACAGCTGAAGATCTCCCTGCACTTGATCTCTGATATTTCTCACTTTACAAAGCCTCAGGGAGGTTGGGGTGCCACGGGTTCCCTCCCGGTTAGAATCCATCCCCTCCATCACTCTCCGTCTCACTGGGATCCCCCAAGAAGGGCTCTTAGGAGCAGGTAGCAAAAGGTCAGCCTGAACAACCAAGATCCCAGGGCTAGGATTTAAGGCTTTAGTTCTCCTGTTACCACACCCACAGTTAGAAGGAGGAGAAAACTAAATCCTCAGCCCCCTCCTTAGCTCTTTTTCAAAGGCTCCCAGTCCTTAAGTGCCACACACACATCCCTGTGGCAGTTAGGGCACGTCCCTTGGAATGGTTTCCCTAATGGCAATCCATCAGCACCTAATTAACCAAGGCCCAGCCAAGGGCTGCAGGGCCTTATTTTCCATTCTTTTCAATATTCCCATTAAATCCCACGAGATTCCGTGCCAGCAAGGCCGGGATCCACTCTCCCCCATCCACAGCAGGGAGCATGGAGCCAGACTGCACAGCCCCCTACAGAGAGTGCAGAGGGACCAGAGTTAGCACCACTCTTGAGGCTTTTACTTCTTGTGTTCCCATTGTACCTATCCCAGCAGATCCTGGTCCATGGCTGGATGCTTAAGCCTGGATGCAGGAATTCTTGATAAGTCCAATAAAAATGAAGCAAAGGCCCACATCATTACAATGGGATCGCAAACAGGCCAAAGAAATTGCAAAAAAAAAAAAATAAATTAAAACATTAATATGCCATGAATCATCCCACAGGAGAACTATGAGATGTCCTTCAACTAAACCCACAGCAGGGATTTTGGGATCAAAGCCTATGTGGATATGGGCATGTTGCCCTCTATTGGCTGCTCACCGAGTGTTAGGCTAATTCCATCCCTTGGGATAGCAAAGATCTGCAGGAAGGACACCCCTGGCAGCCTCCCTTCTGGATCTGCAGCCCCACTCCAAACCCCACAGCACATGGTGGTATTTAGAGAGGCAAACTAATCCCTCCTTATTTATCTCTGCCAGCAAGGACAATTCTGATTTGGTTTTGATTTGTTGAAAACAAACATCCCAATGCTTTGCAGTTTTGGCTTCGGATGCAGATGTTGGGCATCACCCTTGAAGCCTCAGTGCAGATTCCCACCGCGGGGGCTGCAGGATGGGCTTGGTTTGCTAGACAGAAAATGTGGAAAACACTGTGCTGAGCTTGTCGAACTGGGTTGGCCTTTGGGTGGTGAATGCCAGCAACAAAAAGAAAAATCCCCCAAAATCCAACCCCGAACCCCCACCTTCCACGGGGTGCAAAGAAGTACTGAGCATCCCACAGCAAAGAGGAAGAAGAGCACTTAAAGAAGCTGCAGGTGCAGGAGGCTTTGCCCTCTCGATGTGCCAGAGGAGCGTGGAGCCGCCGGCAATGCGTATCCCACTTTATTTTCTTATTTTTAAAGTGCAACAACACTGAGGCAAACCCTTGAAGCCAAAGCCTAATCCGCTTACTCCCTGTGCTGGGTCTCATGGAGCTTTTCAGCCCACTCCCAGAGTGAAACATCCTCATGGAGAGAGAGAGAGAGAGAGAGAGAGAGAGAGCGAGCCCCGCTCTCCAGCGCTGCCTCCTCCACACAGCACCAGTGTGTTATGGTAATGAAGTGCCTTTCATTCATGGATCTCAAAGCACTTTTTAAATGTAATGAATTACGGTTTATGAGCTTATTCTAAGCATGGCAAATTAAAATAAACAGAGAGGGGAAAATTTTAAAGGTTTTTTTCGGAACAATAAATCGGCGAAGACTTAATTTTTTTTTTTTCCTTTTTCTGTTGTCCTCCAGGGAATTAAATTATCCTTCTGTCCCTCATGCCAGGAAAAAAAAAAAAGAAAAAAAAGTTGCTCAAACTTTTATCTTTCCTCATCACACTGTAATCACTTCTCTTCAGCCTCATTTCCCCCCCAGCTTTTTATTCAAAGAACTGAAGCAGCCTTTGCTCTGCCTTGAAATTTTATTTAAAATAAAAAAAAGGAGGGGGGGAAGGAATGGATGAAGGGGAAAAAAAATCCCTTTTCCTGACTAATACTAATAATACAGGTCAAAATGTCAGTCTATCTACAATTAAATGGAAAACAAAAAAGGTTTTCCCTTTTTCCCATGGTACAATGGCACTGGAATATAAATTACCGATGAAGATGAAATAATACTTCAAAGCACATGGGCAAAGGCAGCACAACGTTTACAAAGTATTTTCCACCGCAGGATGAAACACTGGAGACAACGGCAACCAATGGACTTCAGGGGGTGTGGGTGAATAGTCCAAAACTAGCATGGAGGAGGATTTTAGGTCCCTATAGTCTATGACCCCACGATAGGCTTTGTTTAACAAGGGCAGCTGCAGTTATCAACAGATGTTTCAGCAATAAATAATTGGTATCATCTCAGAAAAGATCCATCTACCTGGGGAGAGGGCATAATGCTGCAAACACTGCTCCACTATTACAGCCACATTAATCTCCCATCTAGCCAGGTCTCTCGGGGAGTTTACTGCAGGTGTTTATCCCGGGAGAGAGCAGACAAACGCCCCAAAGTGAGGGAGCCGCGCCGGGATTGTAAAGGAGGTCAAGCTCCGCCATAAATTTCTGTCTGAGGCCACACACACCAAAGGGAGAGAGAAAAGAAATAGCCAGGAACAGCCACTCCCTGCCGTCCCCCAGGGAAATTCAGGAGCGAGGGGGTGCTGGGGCTCCCACCTCCTGGCCCTGCGGTTGGCTTTGCCGAGCTCTTCGTCTCCCTGTGCTGCTCCGAGTGATCGTTGTTCCCAAAGAAAACCCGCTGGCCTCAGTAGGGCCGGCATCTCCAGAGCAGGTGAGATCTCCTGGCCACCTTGGAGTTAACAACAGGCAGCACTGGGACTGTGCTGGCTTCAGACATGCACCGCAGGAAGCAAAAAAAAAAGCCCCCCAAAGCTTCACAAACCTCATTTTTATGCCTATCCTGCCAAAGGGATACTCCATTTACCATGGAAAAGGGTGTCCTCTATTTGCTCCGAGTCATGTCTGACATGCCTCTGGGGAGATCAGGAAAGCAGAAAGCAATCCACATTTCTTGCCACTTTCTAAGCCTTAAAACTCATCACCTTATAGGATGGGATTCCCAAGCACCTTTGGATTCTGCAGATCCTTACACAACCAAGTACCCTTTACTCACAGGGAGTAGTCACATGAAATCCTCGCCTTTCTTACCTGGGTTTTGGCCAGCTTTGGTCCTCAGAGGGATTCTATCATGTTATTTTATTGAAAAGAGAAAAGCAGGGGAGGAATTTTGCAAGCCCTACTACAGTGGGAAACCCCCATGGCCTCCTGGAAGTGGGGAATTAAACAAGGAACAGCAGTCTTGTCAAATTCACTGATGTGAATTTGATAGATGTGAATTCACAGATGTTTTTAAAAAACATCTGGCATTTTAGTTTTATTATAATGCCAGTTCTTCAGGGGAAGAGGGAACCATTACCTGAGTGGAAACAGAAACAGAACTGCCCTGTGAAAGCCCCCGAGCACCCCAGGGGGACGTTTTACCCAACAGGTGTGTTGAACTTCATACCAGTAAGTCAGGGAGCCTCGCACTGATCATATCTTGCAGGTTTGTTTTGTCTTCTGGGCTGAGGTCTTGTTTGTATTGCCACTTCTCCGGCACAAAGGGCCACTTCATTTCCTTTGCCTCCTCCAGAAGGGTCCTCAAGTCCTCAGGAAGCAGAGCTGAAAGGGTCAAAGAGCAGGTAAAGATATTGCAGCAGGTTCTGCCGCAGCACTTATAACACCGATCTTTCTAAAAGACCTTCTCCCAGCCGCTACCAGCTCTTAGCTCCTGTCACCAGCCTGGTGGGGAGGGAAGGCTGGCCTGCCATCCGTTCCCCTTGGCTGCTCTGCCCTCCAGGTAAATGGGAGCCCTCAGCCATTAAAAAGGCTTTTAGCAGGAAGTCACACCGGCTGGAGGTTGCCCGGGCCGGAAGAGCTGCTCCAAGAGAGACAGAGGGAAACCTCTGTGTGAGGAGAGGTCAGCAGCACAGAAGACCTGTCCCCCTTACTCGGGTGACAGTGGCAGAGCCAGCCTGGAAAGCCACATCCAAACTGGGAGACAAGCCTGGACCACAGAAATCAATTAGAGAGAGATCTAAAGGGATGCCATGAACATTAAGAACATGCTCTTAAACATGTTTGGTCCTCCCTGCTCCCTCCCCATACAGGGCAATCACCACTCCATTGGCTTGGGTTGGATCTCCCAACCTGACCCAACTAAGGATGCGACTGCCAGGAGCCCAAAGCTAGAGATTTGGGCTTGGATTTGTGCCTTCCTTTCAGCTGCAGCCCACATTTAATTTTCCTTGCAACAGGGGTGAAGCCGCAGCCCGACTGCGCTGTGCTGTGCTAACCACTCGTCCAGGCAGCCCCTCTGGCCAATAAAAGTGGATTAACAAGGATTATTGACCAGATGGGGTTAATGGTGATCATCAGCTGCAGATCTGGCCCCTTCTGGCCATTAATCCCCCCAAAAAAGCCCTGCTCAGAGACCATCGTTGCTTTAACGAGGCAATGCAATAGATGTATTACTATATATTTTTTCATCAATCCTTTACGGACAGACTGTAGAAAATGCACTACCTAAAAAGTCTTATTTCGTGCTGATATTACAGTGCATTCACCAATATGGTTTTCTTAGGAAAAAGCAGAAAGCTGGGTGTTTAGGGCCCTTCTCCAGAAAGCCATGTTTAAAAAGGTATCGCTTTTTCCATCTCACGTTTTCTCACTTGTTGCTGCCCCAAGGAAACACGGGGATTGCAAACCTTCCCATTACCCATCCTGGCTTAACAGGAAGACGTGTTTCCTTATCCTCCTGAAGTGGTGCCTGGGCAGAGCCGGTGGGGAGAGGAGGTCGTTCTCCCACCCTCACAGCTCTCCCTGGGAAATCCGTGCAGGAGCAGGGACACCCAGCTCATCACAAGGAACACAAAATGGCGGACGGAGGGGTTTAATCCCCCACGTAGAAAGGGGAAGACTGAGCTTCCCAAAATCTTTTCCAAAGGAAGATGGTGCGAGGACTGAAGGCAGTCCTAGCAAGCATGTGTTTTCCCATATGATCCCACAGCACTGACATTTGGGGAGGAATCTATCCAAGGAGAACCAGGAGGCTTACACAGACAGCCTTTCTGTCTGCTTCTCTAACTTCTTCTTCTGTCTTTCCCACACAAACTTTTGCTTACTTAAATAACAATGAAATGGGAAAGAATAGTGTCAGCAACCATCAAAACAATCAGTGGGATAACAAGGATGTTGGTATCCTCTTTAAAGGCGTTACTGCTGCCCTCTTGTTCCTGTTTCAGTGCTTGATCCCCCCTCCTGCCTGATGCACTAAAGAACAAAGATTAAAGCCAAATTCTTTAACCTGGGTATTTAAAGAGACATCCTGAGCAGTCATTACTGCTGAGCTGGTTAGGAAAGGAAATCAGGGTGACATTTTCAGGAGGATTTGGCGAACTTGGAGCCTTCAGTCATCTTTGGGGTTGGACTTTTGTGTAGGTCTAGCAGGATACTGCTTCGAGCCTCGCTGTGATGCATAAGTGTCACCACGTGGAAATAACACACAATTAGCCAGTCAGTGACAATAAAATGATGTTGTACCACAAGAACATCCACCAGAACCACATCAGCCAATCGGGGAGCTCCTGTGAACAGCTCTCAGCTAAAATTCAGCTCCCAGGGCGAGAGTCTACCCTTGTAACGGAGAGCTGTTCTCACCGTTGGCAATATAAACTCGTTAATTAAGGAGGGTTGAACCGGCACAGAAGCTGACTGGAATGATTTCTAGCCTAAAAAGAAGTAAAAAAGCAGTCCAGGCTCACCTAACACCCATTCTGCCCCCTCAAGTGAAGGGAGATAAGGATGTGCTCCTCCTCTCCCCTCTCCCCGCCGTTCGGCTTTCGGTCCCTCCTGCACCCGGCCTGAGAAAGCCGAGGGGGGGAACAAAGGCAGCCCCGGGAGGAAAAGGGGGGGCGAAGAAACCCCCTGCGCTGGGAGGGTCCCCCCGAAGCCGAGAGCCGCCGACCTGCGAGGCCCTGCCTTCCCCGGGCAGAGTGCCCCAGCAGTTATTAATGTCGCTGTCACCACCCCGCTGCTGGGTATTTTTCTTTCAGCTGATGGGAACACGGTCCCTGGAAAAGCCCGAGCCTCACTACAGGCTCTGATCGCCCATTTCCTGAAGCAGTTTACCTGAAGGACCGTGTCTAATCGAGTGATTATAAGGGCACTGATTTACCTTATCTGGAACTAAACTGATTATTTCTCATACTTTGTGGCACTTAATAGGAGAAAAGGAGGGAGGAGGATGAGGGGGGGGGAAAAAAGCGCTACCTGATTAGGAGTTCAAGAGCCTATTCTGCCCAGCCATAATAAAACTTAAAAGAATTTGCGAGCAGGAAACAAAGTACCCTTTGTGGAAAACAAAAAAGAGGAGAGAAAAACCTTCCAGTATCCATAACAGAAACCTACACGCCACCCTCCAGCACAAACAGACTTAGGTGCTTCAGAAAAAGGCAGCTGACCTCCCAGCAAGAACAAGGATGGTCGGAAAAACATATTCTCAACGGCTCTGCGCCCCGGGACAAACAAAGGGTTTTAAAGATCAAATTAACGTTACGGCCGAGGCACTCAAGCAAAGCAAAACTAAACATTATTAACACTAAACTGGAAAACGGGCAGCGCCGCAGATGTGTCACGCAAAGCCAAACCTTAATTCCACTGGAATTAAGAAAATAATAAATTCCTTATTTTTCTTTATTTTTTCTCTTTTTTTTTCTTTTTTTTTTTTTTTTCCCAAAGCACCACAGCAATACCAAAAATAAATGCTGGTTTCCAGCAGGTAACCCTTTTATTACAGCTCTCGCTGAACACCGCTTCCTTTCCTGGTTATTTATGCCAGCCTTTAGCCTGCATGGATTTTCTTTTCAAGAGGGATATTGTAAGTACTATTTTTTTTGTTGTTGTTCCCCTTGGACACCACTTATAGAGGTCACACACATTTTACAAGATAAAGATTCAGGCAATGAGCTCTTTAATATATGAGGAGAAGCTGACAAACAGAGAGGGCCCTCACCCAGTTCCTATGAAAAGAGAGGAAATATGTGCCCTTATTCAGAAGTTGCATCCTTTTTTTTTTTTCCCTTTTTTTTTTTTTTTTTTTTTTTTTTTTTTTTTTTTTTTTTTTTTTTTTTTTTTTTTTTTTTTTTTTTTTTTTTAATAACTGAAATTTATGTGCATCAGCAAACTTTTGGGCATTGTTCTTCCCAAACTAAACTGTTCCTTACAGCCTCATGTTTAGTGAAGCCTAAAATTAGAACTGACAGCAATTCACTGCAACAAAGTGGACTTCTTTCCCTGCCTGCCTGTGGCCCGCGCCCCATTCATGGCCTCGAAATCCAGGCATCTCTTGACACTCATCTGCCGGGAGGAGAAAAATAGGGCAGGGCCGAGGGGCGGCGGGGTCCTGCCGCCTCTCCTGGGGAGAGCTCACCTTGGCACCGCCGGTATTCCCGCTCCTCCTCCTCGCCCGTGCCAGCCTCGGCCGACAGGAGCGCGCCCAGAGCTCGCTCGCACTCCTGCAGCAGCGCGGCCACGGCGTGTTGATTATTCATGAAGGCTGACGCCGCTCGGCTGTGAATTGGGTGTCCCCGGGTGCGCGGCGATCAATTACTTAAGAGAAGACACGGATCCTAAATGAAAAGGATCCCTTCAAGGCTGAGCTACCTGGCAAACAAAGGAGGGGGAAAATGATTAACTAAAGTATCATCAATTATCCCAAAGGCTCAAGCAGGGAGAAATAATGGGGGAAATACATGAAAATACATGACAGCCTCGGAGGACTTTATTAGGGGAGTGCGTGAAATTACTGCAGGGTCCCGGTGACAAAGTGTGCAAGGCCAGCATCTCCAAGGTGCCAGGGAGACGGGGCGGGGCTGGAGCAGGGAAATTCCAAGCAGGGAAGTAACTACCCGGGCTGTGCCAGAGCCCTTTGCACCTGCAAGGCTTGGGCTGTCACACACAGTTAGCTGGGAAGATGCTGCATGCGTTTTCCAGGCCACTGGAACCCCCTCGTTACCCTGGAACTCCATCCCATGTAAGGAATGTTCTCCACGGATGGACTTTCAGAACTCAACATTCTGTCATTCATGCAATCATTTTTATATCTTCGACTCATATCTACAAAAAGACTGAAATGCTGAAAGGAAACTTAAGTGGAATAAGGCACCAATAGCCCAGCAAGTAAATCTCCAGCCACCATCAATCCTTTGCAGGTCAATGCTTTTAGCAGTCCCTAAGTTTTCTTCCTTGTGGGACTAAATTTATAATTTCTGTGCCATACCTAGAACTGATTCCATTTTTATGGAGTAGCCTGATGGAGCATCAAAATAGATGCCCACCTGCCCATCCTCCTCTAGGTCCAAGCAAATGGATGCTGCTCAAACATGCAGAATACACACTTAAATATAAAACACAGCCCTTGAACACTCCCTTTCCACAGGGAATTCCAGTGGATGAAGCATCTCTTGGGGGTATGGAAAAGCCACACTGTTCCCTTTAATCCAAAAGGATTCACATTAGGATGTCTTAACCAACCGCTCTACACACCCAACTGTAAATTGTCTTGGCCTTGGGGAGACACCCCAAGTCCCCACCCGAAGTCATTGGCAAGGTTTCCATTTACTTCAATAGGGGGGCACCGGGGAAGATTTAAGGGAGTCTGTTCTGACAGTTTGAAGCAATATAGTCAGAAACAGCCACTGTGAGGACATGTCTAAAACTGGGCAAGTAGAGGAGGAAGGGGAGTGCAAAGGAACACACACACAGGCGCAGTTTGCTCTGCTGACTAGAAAAGACTCACATTCTAGCAGCTACATTTCCAGGGAGCTTTTTTTTCCCTTTCTGCTGCAGCTCTGGGATCGCTGGATCCCCTGGAGCTGGTGGCTGATATCCTGTGTTCTCAACGGCACCGAGCAAGAGCTGCCAGACTGAAAAGCAGAGGGCAAAAGAGATGCACTCATGCGAAAGCAGAGAGGATCAGAGAGCCTGCCGTGGAAGGGCAGGTGGAGCAGGGCAAACGATGGGATTCATCAGCAAAGAGCCTGGAGGCAGGAGCCAGTCAGTGGGACTCTGCAGACAAATGGCAGAGAAAGAAGAAATTTAAAAAGTAGCCGTAAAAAAAGGAGGCCGAGGGCAGGAGCGCAGACCTGTGAGAGCAGCTGGGGAGCAAGTAAAAAGGATCGGCGAGAGGCAGAGCCACGGATAAAAACAGAAGGAAAACCCTGAAAGGTTGTCAGGGATAGACATCTCAACCCGGTGACAACAGCCAGAAAGCAGATTCCTCTCCTCCTGCCCTGCCAGGTCTAGAAAAGCTGGTTGTCCATCAGGGAAAAAAGACAGGCAGCCTCCTCTGCTGTAGTCACAGTAACACACCTATGCCAGCGCTGTTTGCTCCGCTAACTGCACTGACATCTGCTAATTGATTTCTCTGATTATCCAGCCCTGTGGGAAGGAGTGTGTGCCTGTCCCAGGAGTGCCTCCCAGGTTGGGACGAAGCATCCCAGCCATCTGGCCCTGACTCCACTCCTTTGTGTAATTGATTTCTCAAAAACCTCGTTTTCTAGGGAGTCCACTGGAGCGAGTACCGAGCAGACATACACCTGCCTCAGATCCACTGTGGACACCAGTCCTGGGAACTGGGAACTGCTTCAGGAGCATGCAGGGGCGTGTTGGAGAAGGCCTGTGTCCTGCAGCCACCTCACAGCCCCGGTAAATACATGTTCTCAAGCACAATTTGCTAGGAAGATGCACCAAAGCAAACAGGCAATGGGATGTCTCCCTTTACAAAGAATAACGTGGTATTAAGAGCATCCAGTGGAGCTCAGAGCCTCAATTTAGACTTTTAAGCCCAGCCTGTGCTTCCACAGCTTGGAAGATCATGTTGGGTCTTTGCTGTAAGCGGGAGGGCCCCGTGGCTTTGTGAGCCACACAGGCTGCCAGTCTCACAAAGAACTGTGGGGGCTTAGCAGGGAAGCTCAAATTAGTGTGGAAGTACAGAGCTTGGCTTCCTTGGCTTGGGAGGGTTTAACTCACCGGGAGACTGCCAGCTCCGTAACAGTGATATATGAGTGGCAGCAAGCGAGGAATTCTTCTTCAAGTACACTTTTTTTCCCCTCAAAGAATCGAATAAACAGCAAGGACACTCGGAGTAATAAATACTGATTTACAGCGGCAGTGACTCCGAAGTGCTGGAACCACGGAGAAAAGCCCAATAAACTGTACCTTAGTGCTCAGAAGGTGGAGAGTCTTTAGAGACCCATCACTGGGGACAATGACTCGCATCATAAAATCAGCTTAAAATGCACCAGAGAGCTTTAAACTGCAGCAGCATCCTTTACACAGATGCCACTTGGTAAAGTTGTGCTTTGTGACAGCTGTGGCGTTGAGTGACAGCTGGGAGAGGGGAATAACCAAGCACGCAGCTTATGGACCTGTGGAAATGCAGGACCCAAGACTAAAGCTGAACAGCAGAACAGCAAAAAGTTCTGGAGGCCTTTAGAACCCTCTCAATGGTTACTAATCAGCTTTCCTTAAGGTTCCCTTAAATCCTAACAAGTGGTCCTTTGAGGGGAGTACAGTTTTGAAGTGATAAAAATTGCAGCTTGACCGACGTGCTGCAAGAAAACTGCCTGGACAAAAATGCTTTCTAAGGATGCACTTCAAAATGCTCTTTGAAAACACCTAATAAAAACAATTTTGCACCAGATTTAAGCATTTTTTGGTGACAGGAAAGCTTTTTTTACCCAACTTTGGGCACAGGCAGTTTTTAAATGCTGGACAGAATTGTTAGACACTTTAAAACAAAAATTATTGGGAAAAAAAAAAATCTGTTTGGAGCCTGGATTAAAATAACTCCTCGCATCAAATGTGATGAAAAAAAAAATATTACAAAGGTCTCAGGGGATGAGAAAATACATTTGTGTGGCCTGCCCTCTAATTGGAGCTGGGGTTCAGAACAAGAGGGATGGAGGGAAGTATTGGGTGGGCTACAGTGAAATGATCTCTTTAATAAGAAATGGGCCATACTGTGACATTTCAGAGCCCTTGGGCTAGAAGACTGAAAGATCTGTCAAGAGAAAGGAATTTTAAGTTCTGCTGTGGATGGAAGGAAACCTGGGAGTCAATCTAGCAGTTTAAGACTGCAATTAGCTTGGGAGGCTTTAAGGAAAAGAAGATGTAATTGCTGCATTCAAACTTCAAATGCAGCAAGGATAACAAGCCTTGGTTTCTCAGACAACATCATTTGGGAAATTTTCCACAGCATTATGGCCCTGAAACTCAAATTAGAGATCGCCAGACCTTTTCTCCCAGAAAATATATTATCCTAATTTTCATCTTATTCAGGCTACCCTCCAGTTCCAGGAAGACTAATGAAGAGGAAGCAAAGACCTGATGAGTTCCATGTGGAGACTACATTTATGGATTAATCCCAACAGGGAGCAAATAAACCTTATTCCCAGAGCTCTCGGTTGGGACTCCACGCAATCAATCGAGGAAGGGATAGTTATTTATGACTGAGGCTGTTTTGACTTTCAAATAAACATTTTAATTATTTGAAGTGCTACGCTGGAACTTGGACTCCGAGCCCTGTTTTCATTTGGGTGCCTTGCTCTCCTGCCTCCTAATCCCAAAGCACTCCGGTCATTATGACACCGTGCAGATCATAGCGATTTTCACGCCTGGAACGTTTGGAAGTGTTCGCTAAGGTAAAATCCACACACAGGCAAGCCAAACCAGGGAAAAGGAAGGGGGGGAAAAGGAAGGAGGAGCCAGTATAAATGAAAGGAACACCCTCAAACTACACTGAGCCTAAAGAGGTGCCCAGCTCTGAAACCCCTTTGTAATCACCTTGGCACACCCTGATCCATCGTTGCATCCCACTTTTCTCTGCCTGCTCCTACAAGCAGTTTTAATAACCGAGGCACTTAAGGGTGTTTCTTTTCTAACAGCTCATTTTCAATTCAAGTGTCTGCATCACTTGCACTGCGGGTTTTTTTCCCTCCAGCCTAATTTGGTGTACTGTGGCCCTTCCACATGGGGCTTCCCTAAGGTTAATGAAGCCACACTCATTTTTAGGGAAGCTCTTTAAGCTGTTAGAGTCTCTTGCTGAATAAAGACAGGGGTGAAACCACGACACAGAGGCAGTGCTGGATTTATTGGGGTTGGTCCATTTATAGTCTCATCTTCCCTCCAGATTATGGTATTTTATCTTCCCCTGATTTCTGTAGGAAGACCGAAAAAAATATTGCTGAATATTGATGGTGGTATTTTTACCTGCAGCAGGTAACAGGGACCATGCACGTCACACAGCACCCTCCACACAGCTGCTCTCCCTCCTGTGGATTTGTGCACAAGCCTTCTGGAGTCCTCCCCGTCACCCCTGTCAAAAATAAGAGGCTCAGCTTTAATTTCAGATTTGGCAGCTTGAGGGACTGAAAAATAAAACGGGGAAAAGAAAAAAAGAAAAAGAAAACATGCTTACACTGAGTTAGCAAAGGTTTCAATAACTGATGTAATATCATCTTCCACAGAAGGCAAATTCAGTTTCCTGACTATTTCAGTGCACGCATGTTTGTGTTTTCCTAGAGCGTTTACCTTTCCTTGCGAAAAGATGGTTTAAAAAAAACAAACAAACAAATAAATGGATTTTCTAGGGGCTTTAGTCAGTTAGTTAGTTAGTTTACTTCTCTGGCTTAAAGATTAGATGTTTTCTTTTGGTAAAGCTGAATATCCCAACTGGCTGTATTAAAATAAGGAAGAACCTCAATCAAAAAGCCTCTCCTAAGGCAAGCTTTCTTGTTAATATGCACCAACATGAAAGGGTTTCTTTTCATCCTATACAACTACAGTGTGTGTAAATTGCAGGGGGCTCATTGGCATAAATCTTGGCTGTGACCTCTGAGGTAAACTGGATTTACATTACTTTCTGACAAGAATTAAATGAAGGCCTTGTGGATATATGAACAGCCTTCTAGACTGCAACAGATGGGCATGAATGTGCTCCCTAGGCAAACTATCAGTGACATCTGTGTCCTCCAAATTCTGGTGGTCTCAGCCAATTAGCAGGCAAAAGGGGAGGAAAAAAAAAAAAAAAAAAAAAAAAAAGCCGGCCTCTGCACAGCCACCCCAGCCAGAGCCGAGGCAGAAGTGCTTCTGTTTGGAAATGGGATCAAGAACAGCCTCCAGCACAAGGAGGTGGTTTGCCGGCTGCTGTAACGCAGAGGTGACACTGCAGCAAAAGCTGAAGTAATGAGGGAGAACAGATATTAATATTAATACAGGACAAACCCCAGCCCCAGCTAGGTCTGTGTAAGGCGACAATAATGGGCTGCCGTGGTGGATTTACACTCCTGCAGCCAAGGATGGAGTTTTTTTCCATATGTTAAAGTGAGTCCCAGTTCCTGACACAGCTAAGGCAGAT
>NW_020956134.1:12118-72470 GCF_003031625.1 Empidonax traillii | reverse complement strand
TGTGAAACAGCTAAGTCTTTGTCAACCCAGGCAGGGGCTGGAAAGACTTCTCTTTCATGAATATGTATCACCACCCTCCACGTCTACAGCAAAAAACACAAACTCCTTCCAAACAGAAAAATAATAACAATTAAAAATAAAAAAACAAACCCAAAACTTAGCCGCCACCATAAGAAATAAATCCCAGAACAACAAAACCCCGAAAGAAAAAAAAAAACCTACTAAGCAATGAAAGCGCACGTTTTGGAAGTGGAGCCAGAAGGATCTTCCTCCCAGATGCTTTCTGTGCACTTTTATTCCCCAGCAGAGCGGGATGAGGCACTTCACGTGCACAAAAGCGAAAGGGCCCATCGGGGTATTTAATGGCCATCGCTGGAGTTTATATTTTGCATTTCTGAACGCGCTGCCCGAGCACCAAACCCCAGGCCACGAACGCGCACGGCTGGGCTGGTGTGCCACGAATTGCTGCTCGCTTGGGCAAGGAGGAAAGCACCTGGAGCGGGTCAAAACGCTCCCAGGGGGAAAAGGTTTCAAGGTCCAGGCACTGAGGCAGCTCCAGTTCAGGGTCACAAATTTCCTGTGAAGCTTAAAATGCTCCACAACGTCTCGAGACAGACAGTTGGAATCACGGGTCACCTTGAACTTTTGGGGGCTTTTTATACATCTATACAATATTAAACCCCAAGCATTCCAAAGACAGGCGTAAAACTGAAACAAGAGAGCCCAATGAAGCCCGATGGACTGCCAGTGGAGGTGGATGTACAAGACAGAAAGTGCCTTAAAAAGGTGAAATGGCTCAGAAATGCATGCCAGAAACACTGTGTCTGCAGGACTGATGCTGAAAGTCTTGCAAGCCCAAAAATGGTGTTTAAAGCCATGGAGGGGCAGCTGGATAAAGAAGGCAGGATCAAACCAAACCTCTGCCTGTTGCAGCAAACCCAAATGAAGATACTTGAAGATGTGGTGGGTTTTGTCTCTCTTGGAGAGCTACGACATCATTAAAGCACTCAGCAGCGTTTGAAAAGTTACCTTCAGATGTTTGTTCTTATCTTTCTAATTTTGCTAGCAAAACTGCAAACTGGATCTTAATTTGTTATTAGAGAGCTTGTGGGGATACTACACACTTGATTTTTTTCTTGAAACAACAAATCAAATGAAAGCTTGCCTTCCAGCAGAGATATCAAGACACAATGCTCAGTTTTGAGCTTTCCAATATTATGCAATGTTTGCTGTAGACATTTCCATTTCATTAGCATATTCTGCTTTCCATGAGACCCAGCAATGAATGCTGTCCCTGATCTAAGGCTAATCCTCTTTAAAGAGCTACAGGCTATATTACATGTGGCCACAGCCACGGTGATGCCCGGGCTGAATCACTTTGAAGCCTATTGAACAGTGTTCCCTTGTGAGACCGTACACAGAGCCATAAACCGATGCTCCCTGTGCTGTGAAATCCCGCTGTTTCCACCACCAGGAGTTTCTGTGAGGGACAGACTGGAGTCCCAGGCAAGGGGCTGCAAAGAGGGAAGAGAAACCCGCTGCCTTCACCTCCTCTCAACGCCAATTCGTGTGGCTACAGTGATAAAAAGTCCTTTTTTAATAAACCTCATCAGACAGCAAATGCGCCGAGGGAGGGTTTCCAGAACAATCAAAGGTAAAGATGAGCCAGGCACCTGCTTCCCTGAGTAGGAAGGAAGCACTCAAGTTGTTTGGGACAAAATCATACCTATCTTTAAAGAAAAAAGAAACAAAGGGTCATGTAGGTACCTCCAAGGCTGACTCCATGCCCCTAAATGCTAGAAACTGAGCTACTGGAACAGAGCTTTTAGTGCCACACAATGCGGAATCTTTAGCACCTTCACATCCACATAATCCAAAGGGAAAAAAACAAACAAACAAACAACAAAAAGCCAAATATATTCTCTGGTTCTGCTACATATCAGCAAAATACAGTTTATATACACTTTAACTCTTCAAAATAACTTTGTTTAATCAAGGGAGCTGGAAATGTTGGCTCAGTTCAGCCAGACATTATCTCTTCCTAGCTGGTGTCAAACCAGACAGGAAGGGCAGATTAAGTCCCCACGGTAAAATCTGGGTCCTGCTGAAGGCAATGTTTAACCTCCTTGCTTTCAAACTAGTTGCACAAATTACTTTTTTCCTTTTCAGCTCTTAATTTTCTGCATGAAGACAACCTTCTCTGGGAGACGTGATGCTCCAGCACATTTAACACTCCAAGCTTTGTTCCACCTTACGAAAAGGACAATAGGGAAGAGCTGACAATTTTTATTCTGTGTCAGGCCTTAATGATTAATTTTAGCAAGAAACAAGCACTGGCCTATGGCACTGAACCTCCCTTTTCCTTTTCCACATCTTGTGGAGCTGGAATTACTGGAGCTTCTCTCCCACCAAACTGCATGAATCTTCCAGCAAAGTCACAACCATCAATATGAAACGACTCCAATCACAACACCTCCACCTCTTTCCACGGTGTCCATGTGGTAAGAAGGGCAGTGGGGTGGACAAAAGGGAGAGAATCCAGACAGAGGGAGAAATGGTCCAGAGAAAAAATAAACAAAAGGTGCAAGGAGCAACGCTGGGGGGAGGAAAAACAATCAGGAGGATGGTAAGAGGGAAGAACAGCAGACAACAAGAGGGGCAGGAAGACGGAGGAGAAACTCAGATAGCAGACAGGCAAGAAGGAAGAGAAGGGAAGAAGGCAAAGGGGCTCCAAAGGAGGACCAAGGGCAGATTGTAATGTAAAAATAAAATAAGAACTTGGAGAGTGGCATAAGCAAAGCCAACCTGTAAGGAATAGTTCCCTTTGGTATTCAAAGTGAGCTTCCTCACCAGTTTATTCGGGTCAGGTGGCACGGGAAATGGAAAATTTTTCCCTAAGTAAAGAAGGAGCAAAGAAATAAATAGAGGGAACAGTGCTCTCTCTTCCCCCTTTGGAAGATCTCCTCTCTGCTTCATGGAGCAGAGCTGTTCTTGGCACTGGGATCTAAAAGTGCAGTGAACACACCTCCTCCTCCTCGTGCATCTCTCCTCCCTCCCACTGGGATCCAGTGGAATATACTGGGATATCTTTGGAACACACCTGTCCTTGAGAAGGGCCTATTTCTTTTCTGTTTGAACACCAGCCACTTGTTTGCTGCACAGTGACAATAACTCATTGCAGAACCTCATTACAATTCATTATGTACTCTGTTATGCCTTTCCCAAACTAACTCTTGGAAGGTACCACCATCACCATTAACTTACGAGCACCTCAACAGCTCTTGCAACACCACAACGAAATTTCTGACTTAAAACGGGAAAAAAAAAAAAAAAAAAAAAAAAAAAAAAAAAAAAAAAAAAAAAAAAAAAAAAAAAAAAAAAAAAAAAAAAAAAAAAAAAAAAAAAAAAAAAAAAAAAAAAAAAAAAAAAAAAAAAAAAAAAAAAAAAAAAAAAAAAAAAAAAAAAAAAAAAGGAAAGAAAAACTCCATAAACCAACAACAAATACTCAGAAAACCCCACAAACAAATGGCGGCTTCCCATGTGTGGTCACATACTGCCACCTGCTGTCACTGTGCCCTCAGTGCTGAGGTGGTTTGGAGTAATAAGAGGACTGTGAAGCGGAGAGGAAGAGAAGCAGGAGGGTACGGGTTGGTACTGCAACCCAACACGTGTTACAGGCGAGGCAGGGAATATTATTGTACCCCAGCATCGCCCGTGCACAAGCAAATACAAACCAACCTGGATTTTTTTGGGCTCTGAATCAACCAGCTCTCCCCAGCCTCCTCCTCTGGGTCTCTGTAGGTCCCTGAAGGACAATTTCAGGTCTCCCCTGTGCCACCCCAGGAGAGCAAGCCCTGGGACAGGGGAGGCACGATGGCATCGTGCCCAGGCCTAACGTGGCAGGGCGCCTGCCAGCAGGCATTTAATGCTGGGCAAAATCAGCAAACAGCCTTGAGAGACGTGCTTGGGAATATGGAGAGGGCTGGGGTGGGGGGCACAACTGCTCATCTCTTGCACCCTTCTCCAGCCTTCTGCTCAGCTCGCCGTGTCACATCTGCCACGTGCGTGACACGGAAACACCGAGCGCCTGGTTCGTGTCCCCCTGTGGCAAGAGCCAGCCCTGCAGAAAAGCAATATCTCTGCAGATTTCTGCACCGTTTCTGCCTTAAATATCACCGCAGCATTCCCAACCCGTGACCAGCCAGGCAAATCACTAGGAGAATATTTTTTCTATAGCTCTTCCGACCCACCAGGAACTTCCCAGAAAGTGAAAGAAACGTATTTCCCCTCACCGACCCCGGTTCTCTAAGTCAGTCATGACTGAAAGAAACGCAAGAATACTCTGTATTTTTTGTTTTCCAGATTCTGCCTATTCAGGCTCTGGAGTTACAGCAATCAGTTGCTAGAAAAATAAGGCAACAATTCAAAACCACCTCAGTCATTCAGCCCATGTATCACAAACACTTAATTAGTAGTTTCGCTTTTGACGAAGAAATTTCAGCTAACAAAGGAAGTTACTGTAACACAGAAATGAACTCAACTAAAGCACAGAAACATTTTAGCAGGAAGGTCACCCAAAAGCCCCAGAAGCACAGAGTGCCTGCATTTGTTTTTTTTTTTCTCATAAAGGGCAAACCCAGACTTGTTTTCCTGGAGCTGGTTAGAAACTTATGGAAGACAGAAGCAGTAAATCCAGATTCTGCCCTCCCTTGTACAAAATCACACAGAGTTATACTTAAAATAATAAGGAATATGCAGTTAACATGATGTTACAGAAAAAAAATATAAAAAAAAAGGAAAGGTACTCACATACCTCAATAAGTAAAAGTATCAAAACAATCCTGTCAGAAAAACTCTCTCCCGGCCTGGGAATCAGGCTGTTTCCGGAACCAAAGGGCTGAGAGGGCTTATAACCATTAACAGATGCAATAAATAGCAGGGTTGCACAATTCTGGCTCTTCCAGAAAGGAAAGCAAAGTGCCTTTTTGTTTTTGCGTGTGAGCACGCGGGCCCAGCCCTGCCTGGTGCAGAAAAGGGATTCTGCTAAGGGAGAAACTTGGAATAATCTGTTTCCCTTCTCTGCTTTTCAACACGACTTCTTGCAAAACAGAGTTTAATCCCTTTTTCTTTCTGATGCCAGGGGAGAAGAGCGCATGGAACACATGTATTAGCCTGCGCACAGATAAAAGCTGCATTCCACAGGAGCTACAGAGGAGCTTATCAACCCACGAGTCATTTACCTGTTTGCTGAATATACAGAAAGAACCCACAAGTGAAAAATAGTTTATACGAACCAACACAGGATCTCACCACCCCTGCCAAAGAAAGCAAACCTTCAGTATTTATCGAGGCACAGCCTTGCCAGTCCCAACGCTGTACAGGCATGGGGAAGGGAGGACACTGAATATTTGGGATATCTGGGTTGAAAAGCAGCGGGTTTTTCCTCCCCTCTGCCTCTTGGTCTGCGCTGGGCAGTAATCTTGGTTATTAAGAAAAACTAAGCAACTGGATGAGGAAAAACTGCTCGTTTGTTTCGCTTTTTTTTTCTACCAGACGGCACAGCTGCCTCAGGATTTGTAAAGAAAAAAAAAAAAAAAAAAAAGGGGAAGTTTTTAGATCAGTGGCCAGGGAAAGATTAGGTTATTTCCCAGAGGCAGTGCAATAAAGCTGAACTGCGGTTGCCTAAAGCAAACAACCAAATATTTTTAAATAATCACTCAAGGGCATCATCAGGTCAACAGTTAAACTTGTGTTGTGACTCTTACTAGTGTATTTAATTCTCCGAAGTGTTCCTTTGGGGGTGAAAACTATTTTGCCCAACACCTGAGCCCGCGGACTCTGGATCTGCTCCCTGAGGTGGCCGCGGGCACGACACTTTGAGACGCCCGCGTGAAAAAAAACCCCGGGCGCAGCTGAAAATCCGAAATCCCTTGCTGTTGGTTCGCTATAGTAAATAATTTAACTTTTTTACCGTTGGGGGAGGGGGGGGGCGGTTTGTTTGTTTGTTTTTCTGAAAAAAATTAATCTCCGCTTCCGGCCCCGCCGTGCCCTCAGCGCCGCCCGCCTCGGCTCTCCCCGCCTCCCGCCTCAGCCCTTCCCGCCTCAGCCCTTCCCGCCGGCTCCGGGCGGAGATACCGGGCGTGAGGAGCCGCTGGAAGCCGGAGAGCCCCGCTCCTGGCAGGCGAGGAGGAGGGTGGAGGTGAGGGGAAAGGAGGGCAGGAAGGAAGGAGGCGGGATGGATCGGCGGTGTAGAACCAGGGTGTGTTGTCCAGGCGGTTCCGATGGAGGCGGCGTGCTCGGTCGGGAGGATGGCGGGCTGGGGAGGGGGGGCACCGAGCCCTGCTCCGGGGCGCTCGGATATTACGCAGTGTAATATCCCCTTTGTCCGGCTCCTGCCTCTGGAAACGGGGATAGTGACGCTTCGGCACCGGAGAGGATGAGGTGAGGTGAGATCACGGTTTGTTTGTCTCGAATGAAGGTGCAGAGAACAGCAGGGAGAGGAGCTGCGGGAGAGAAGCCTGGATTCGACCGGAGAAAGTTTCCTTCTGTCCGAAACACTCTCCAGTAAGTAAAACCTCCTTCAGCAATTACATGGTAGTATGTTAAATACGTTCAACCTCGATAAACCTTTGGGGCAGGATGGGGCAGCTGGGGTGGAGATGCCTGAGGTGATACACGAGGATAGATTAGATAGATTAGATAGATAGATTAGATAGATAGATAGATAGATAGATAGATAGATAGATAGATAGATAGATAGATAGATAGATAGCAAGCAGGGTCTGTGGGCGCTGCTGGAGCAACTGGTGGCTGTTCTGCCCTAATAAAGGTAGCCGCTTGTAAAATTCATTAACCACGTGAATAAAGCCAGTGTTTTGCATTGATCTTGATACACCGTTGTGTACGCTTCAGATCTCTCAAAATGTATCTTTCTATTTCTGTGTTTTGCCTGCTCCCGATGCATTTCAGAAACCAATTAACAAAGGTAATAACTGAAGCAGAATGTGCTTTTAAGTTGGTATCAAATTCAGCCCAAGTCTCGAGGCAGAAAACTGTCTCTGTGGGCTGATCTAAGAACTAAGTGAAAGGGCTTGGTGGTTTTCCCCTTTCAGCAAAAATGACCTCATATAATATCCCCTTATGGGTGCAAAACAGGAAAGGGCAGAACTAGACACAGACACAGTCCCTGCTGCTCACAGAGCTGCTTCCAGCATACCGGAGTTGAGGAATCTACCAGGAGGGAAGGATGGATGCTGGTGCCTCCGCAGCTCGTCTCACAGATGGCAAAGGAATAACCTGCCATCAGGGTGTCTGTCTCTGTATTCCTGCCAAAAGCACAGATGACATTTCCTAGTTTGTTTTAACGTGAGCTCTGCTTGAAATTTTCTGTTTCTCTCATCATCTGCACTGCTGTAGTCTACTTCAGTAAGTAAGGTGAGTTACTCTGAATGTCAGAACTGCTGCTGGTTTTCTGTTAAAGTTGTAAGAAGGAAGTGGTTTTGAGCTTTCACACAGAAAATGATGCACTGACACACCACCATTCACTGTGCTTGGTGTTTATGTACAGTGGCGTAAATGAGCCTTAAAAAACACAGGTCATCTCCATCATCCCGAAACACAATCATCATTTAATTGCAGTGGTGAATCACCTACTCATAAAAACCCCCAGATTAAATTGTAAGCACTGAGAGAGCTCAAGATCTTTCTAAGACACATGGGGAACTCATTGCAATCCAGAAGGAGCAACATGACAAACATCTGCACTGTATGAAACCAGTTAAATGGCTGCTGACATGTCTCACTGGTGAGTAACTGGGAACTCATTCTCTGATTCCTGCTTAAAGTGCCAAGGCTTTTCTTTCCTTAGACTCGGTTTCAGTGCAGAAGGACACTGGCCTTGCATCTGTGGAGGAACAGATCACAGTGTTCCCTTAGGTGCCTCAGATTTTATTGGGATGCAACTGCAGTCACTGAGACTTGGAAACAGAATTTAATTCATGATCCAAGCATCTCTGTGCTGCACGTGAGATGCTTAAAAAACCACACACAGAACCAACCAAAGCCAAGAAAAGTTACTTCTTTTTAGTTCTGCATCAGGTAGCTGTGGTTTTCCAACAGGCAGTGGGGAAATACCTGGAGCTGGTGACAATTCCTCATTTAGGTCTTGAGAATACTACAGCTGTTCCATTCACTTTACATACTGTCAGAGCAGCCACTTCTAAACACTGTTCTGTTTCATGCAAGAGGTAAATTCTGGCCCAAGAGCCAAAGGAGTTGCTTTATACATATTTGAATTATTACTGCCTACAGACAGACTGGTTGTAAAAGTCATTTGATAACCTTCTAGTCACAGGACTACACCGAGAGCAGAGCGGACCTGCTCCGTTTTACTGCTCCTTTTTAAGTCCATAAAGTAAATCTCACTGCTAAGACATATTTCTTGCAAAGATAAAGCTACCTGTGAGATCCTCACGAAGAGCTTCTTGGCAGCAGTGGGTGTTTCTCAGAGCTCTGAACTCTCATTTCTTTGCTCCAGTGCTTGCATCACATTCCCTGTCAGCCAATTTGCTATCACTTCCATACAGTTGCTGCACCACAGCACATGAAGTGTTTTAATGCCACACTGAACCCAGTTTATTTCACTCCACAGTGATTTCATGCTGTGATTTTGCCTCTCTCTTGTTCTGAGGACTCTTCTCATCATGACCTCTTTTGAAGAGGCCGAGACAGAGGAAACAGTGACGTGCCTCCACATGACCTTTTACCATCCTTGCCAAGAGGAGAAGATGATGTTTCGCTGCCTGAACTTCTGTAAGCGAGAGCAGGTCAGGGCGGATGAAGTGGCCAAGTTTGGCCGCGACTCCAACATCTGCCATTACAACCTGATGGACACTCGTGTCTCTCGGATCCAGTTCGCCCTGCAGTTCTACAGAAAACTCCACAGTTCAGAATACTGCTTTGAGATAAAGAACTTGAGCAAGAGAACAAAACTGACTGTGAACCAAACAGAACTCGGTTACCTGAACAAAATCGACCTGCCCTGGAGGTGCATCATCTGTTTCGGGGACTACCAGATCTTGGCAGAGATCCAAGAAGGGGAGTCCGTGGATTATTTTGAGACTCACCTGCACTTGGCCGAAGCACCGATCCTACAGGAAAGATCCCTGCCATCCCTGCAGCCCGTACCCGAGAGTGGCATTTCTTCTTCCACTTTTCTTTGCCAAGACAAAAGCCCCACAGAGATGGATGAAAACGAGCCATGCTAGCAGGAGGATGGAGGCTGGAGCAGATTTTGCAGCCTGCACAACTTGTAACATGGAAGGGCTGTCACCTCAGTCCAGTATTCGTGTCACCCCTGCACATCAAGTCTTCTTACTTGGTGTTTTCAGCATATTCCAGAACATACTCTGTTGCACAGAGGAACAGATTCCTGGCACTGCCTTCCCGGGGAGCATTAAGTGCTCTCTGATCCCCAGTTTGCCTGTGGGAGACGGGGGCCACTCGAATCCGTGGCAGCAGGTTCCATTCCAGAACTGTGACCACGTGCCTTGAAGGGATGTTTTAACAGGCATTATTAACACAGAGCATGCACAGCAGGGTTTTGGTCCCAGCTAAGGAGGGGCATAATTTCTTTCTCATTGTGTTTGTTGTACTTTGTGCTTTGCTTTTGGCACGGGATTCCAAAGAGTATTTGCAAGTCTAGGTTGTAATTTCCCGAACTTTGCAACCTTGAAACACTTTTTTCAGCAGAGTCCTTTGGAGTTTATGTTTTTATTAACGTCACAGCAAGATTTTTTTTCTCTCTCTTGTTTTTTAAAATGAAATCAAATCTGTATTTTTTGCAAATTAACTGCTCTTGCTTGTGATGTAAACAAACATGCAGCATCAGAGATCACAGTACATAAAAATCCGGATAAATTTCTTAATAAAAAGTATTTGGTTTTCTAGTAAGGATTCGCTGTCTTCTACAACCACAATCTAAAAGGATTTATGGGGAGTAAAATTATTTCCAGATAGGAAATTTTCACTGGCACTGTTCTGGGCTTTCCAAAAGTGCCATTGCACCGTGGTGAGAGTTACTAGTTTCCTACCTCTACCACCTCCCACCCCAAATATTCTAAGTATTTTTCATATTGTTTCAGTGAAGTTTTGCTTTGTCAGGGGCTCGGCTTTTCATTGGCACTTCCCCCCCTGCCCCGCCCCATGTATTTTAGTTTGCTTGAAAGACACACTGGAAAGAATCAGATCATACATAGGAGTTACCCATCTTCTCATCCCTACACATTAGGATGCATTCCAGCATTAATCATTCCAAGAAAACCATAATTATAACTTGAGAGGAGGAACAGGTGAGATTAAGGCAACCAACCACAAGCGAGAAGAAGTCATGGGAGAGGCAATGAAACTCAAACACAGGCTTATGTAGGATTTACCTGTTCATCTCATCCTTGCCAAAAAAATACCTTGTTCCCATCTTTTCCACTCTTGGAACTAGGCTGTGTTCTTGCCTCACTTTTACAATCCTTCTTTTGTACTTATCCGGGCTTAAAAGACAGGTGGCTCATGGTGTCACTAAGGGGTGTTATCCCAATCCTGTTTACTGGCTCTGTCACACAGGACATCAACCATTAACTGCTTACCATTTGGGGGCTGGTACCTAAACAAGAAGTGACAACCCCAACCTGAAATTCTCCAGGCAATATGTGAACAGCAGCATCTACAAACAGCACTTAGCTGAGAAAAATCTTCTGTCTGGTTTGCAGGGCTCAGAGTGCTGAATCTCAGCAGATTTAGAGCCAGAGCAGAGCATTCCTCAGGCACATCTCCAGGAACCGAGAGAACACCTTGGGGATGGAAACAAAACCCCCAGCCATTTACTGGTTTCCAAGCAACAGTCATTTCTACAACTATATTTACTAGGCTAAGAAGTAACCATCTAAAACATGCACTAAAAATGAACCCTTATCACTGTGTTGATTTGACCAGCAGAGGTTAATTTACACAAGGAATGTGATTTTACCTTTGAAGTGTGAGGGTGCAGCTGCTCATTTCCAACAGGCTCCACACTCCAAAATTCCTCAGGTTCTCCATTATTGCCACTTGTTTAGTGTCCCTTTGTCCCTTCCAAAGCAGCAGGTCTCCAGAAGGGATGCTGTGGGATTCAGGAGCTAAGGACACAGCTAATCGTTTCCTAAAACCTTCCTTAGCGAGCTGAAGCACAGGTAGTTTTGGGTAATGTTTTAACAATTCATCTTCACACACTGCCTTTTTTTTTTTTTTTTTCCCCATTTTTGGCAGCCCAAAACCCAGCAACAGACAGCACACTGCCAAACATTAAGACCGAGTGAAAATTTTAATGATTTTAAATTTGTACAGCTACTCATTTTACAGTACTGATGAATCATTTTCCCTTGAGCAGTTCATAGAATCTCCCAGTTTAATATCCACAAACACTGAGCATCATTTCCAAAGTCACTCAGCACCAAAGGTGCACAGAGCTCTGAAAATGTTATTAACCCTGGCTGCAGGACATGCCCATCACAGAAAAAGCTGGAGTCAGCTTCCTTTTCCCCAAGTCACTGTTCATCCTAAGAGCAGGACCATCAGCTAATGGACTTCCTCAAGGCATGGCCGGGACAAGGCTCATGGTCACTGGCCAGGGAAAGGAGTGACCAGTGCAGGGGAGGTGACAGCCTCAGCAGGTTAAAAAAAAAAAAAAAAAAGTGTTATTTACACTTTGAGGAAGTTGCCTTCATTCCCAGCAGGAATATATTATACAAATAAACATCCAGGAGAAGTCACAAAGCAGTAGCTTAGGCCAAACCCAAAATATACAGTTGATGTATACAAACTTTTAAAGCTGGTCACAGGCTTTGCAAACGTAAATAATGACACTGAAATATTTTCAGAGGCATGGCTACAACTGAAATCAAGAGAATGGAATGTTACCAGCAGGATTTACCTGTTCTTTCATGTTCTTTGTATGTGTTTAATCCAAGTGTGCAGTAGTTCTGTTCCCTATCCACACTGGAATGTCCCAGATATTCTGTACAGTCTCAGATGATTTAAACCAGCAACACAACTTTCACCAACAAATTCAGTGATGATGATGATGATGATGAAGGTTTATTACTTCTCACAGCGTGTTCCTTCTGCTCCACAACGGTGAAGTTACACCCCCAATGCCCTTTTTTAATCCATGGAAAAACAAACCAGCTACACAAAATAACAGTAGAGTAGAATGGCTTTACTTTGAAACTCGAAACTTTGGGGAAAGCTTGAGATCTACAAGTGTTTGGCAGGTCATATTTTGTTTGTTTTTTTAAAAAAGTATAACTTACATGAAATATCAGGGGAGACCACACAGCACTTGACACCAGATGTGCAGTCACTGAAAGCTCCTTGAATTTCAGCCCATATTTGCAGGACTGACCATCCAGTTTAGAGGCACAGGAAAGGCAGAGCACTTATACACACTCTTAAAACATCAACTTTGTTTCTTTTCTTATTTTAAAATGCAGAGACACAGAAATTCAGTCTTTAGGTCCTCGTTCTTCTCATCCCTCCCCCAATTCGCTCCCAGAATGTTGATTCCAGTAATTGTTCCAGTCTGGTTGAATTACAAATTTTCCACAACTAAAGAATTTTAAGGACCCTGCAGCAACAGATGATGGTCTGCAGGGGAGGGGCAGGGAAATCAAGACTTTGGTCCTCCCAGTTCTCTATTAAGACACTGGTTAAAACTGCCAGTTTACTGACACATGAAGAACTTATGTTTTAATTTTATTTTCTTTTTTCTATCTAGCACACGCTTACTAAGTCTGGCATATTATACAAGACAACATCTCACCTACCCTGATGGTTTTGACTATGTTCATTGAGGTTAGCCGTGCTTAGCATAAAGTAATTTAAAAAAAAGAATAAAATAAATGGGAAAAGGACAACACAAGGCTAGGAAGACTTTTAAGCTTGACAGGGAAAAGTCTGCAAACTGCCACACGTCAGATTTGTTTTGCAGCTCTTGCTGCACCCTCTAAACAGCTGAAGAGCAAGTCAAAAAGCACAGACTGGAAATAAAAATTTTCTTTAAATTATTTCTCTATATTCAAGTATTACATAAATTATATAAGACTTTCTGACATAAATATTAGGCCAATGATGAATTTTAAAAACAAAATCAGTGTAAACACCGAGAGGGGGGAAAAAAAAAAAAAAAGGCAAGTTAAAATATAGATATGTCAAGCCATGAAGCTTCAATTAGTGCAGATAATTTTATATTAAATCCAGATACCCAGAAATATACACAACAGAATCATCCCAGTTTCCACAAAAGTTGAGAAGGTAGATGATAAAATTGCACTTAATTCTGAACTAATTCAGACAGCGAGTCATTCCCATTCCTTGCCGATCCACGTGTAAGAAAAAGGGAAGCGGGTTACAAAAGAGCAAAGTGGCTTTGTACATTCTCTTTCCCTCTCCGACGTTCGGTCACGAGCAGGGGCCGTGCAGCGTCCACTATCTGTCCTGGGGGTCGCAATCCGACAGCCTGACATCCGAAGCGGACAATTCCAGCACGGGATTGACGAAGCCGGCGTACTCGGAGTTGCCGTTGTCGTCCATCTCGGCGCTCACAAAGTCATTCTCCCACTCCAGGCCGTTGGAATCGTCGGAGGCGGAGGCCGGGTGGCTTCCCGTCTTCCTGCTGTGGAATTTCAGGGCTGCCCTGAGGATGTCTTCCTCTGTTTTGGAGCGTTCCCTCATCGGGATCATCCTGTTCATCCCTGGGATTGAAAGATGTGTTTGTGAGAAACATCATTTTGAGGGAAGGACATTTGCGTTCCCACGAGAGGAAACGCGGCTAAAATTTGGATTCCTCGGTCTAGGAAAGGTCTTCAGCTTGTCTGGAATTTATTTCAGATATATGTGTATTTAATTTCGTACAAAATAAGGCAAAACATTGCTCTGAGAACTGCCCAAAGACGTCCAAGATGCTGTTAATTCTGTCCACAATTACAGACTTCCTCATGGCCTATCAAAACCCTCCCAAACCTCTGCAAAGGAAAAAAAAAAAAGCACCATAAATCCTCCCCTTGTAGATTCCTAAATAACTCCCCTTTTAAATCTGGAGTAACTAATTATTATTAAAAAGTTACACATTGCAACTGAAACACACAACTTGGGGGGGGGGGGGGCACAGAAAAAAAAACATCCAAGAGATAAATTTTTCCCTTCATCAGACTCGAATTATAGATTTTATGTTCATGTTCCACGGGTCTTTCCAAGCAGCTAAATAATAGTATAACATACAGTGCTAAACATTTAACCTACACACAGACTGTCAAAAACAGTGTATTCAAGAAAAAAAAAATAGCTCTGCACTCTCTAAAAGAAATCCTTTTGCAGATTTCCTAAATAAAACAGAAAATATCTGTAGCAGCAGCAATGAGGACAGCTGGGATACTCACTGCAATCCAGATCCAAGTTCCCAGTAAAAGTTACAGTAATTAGGGGGTTTTTCCCCAAATAGTTCAGTCAAGACCCCTGACCAACTTGCACATTTCAAAAGGAAGAACAAGCCCTTCCTTCTGCTCGTGGCTCACGAGAGGGCAGCATTTCTCTGCCATTAGTTGTGCTGGGAGTTAACAAGTCACTTCCACAAAAATGCAGGGAAAGGCATTTACTGAAGGACCCAAATAAATTCATTCATTTATTTGGGCTAGGTCCACATTTACCAAAATAAGAATTCTCTCAGTAAAAATACTTTAATCACTACAGATTTGCCAGAAATTCCGCTAAGTTTTAAATCCCCTTCGGAAAATGACAGATTCCCAATCAACACAGTTTAAACTGTCAACATTTGTAACTTATAACTTCAGAAGGAGACCGAATTAATAAATACCTTCTTCATCTTCCCACTCCAAATCTAACGAGGTGCTGTCGTCGTTCCCACTCACTGATTTGGTTTTGGTCATCAGGTCACAGCTGCTCTCCGTGTTGGGTGTCAGCACTGTGGCATCAGATGAGAGCCCTACAGAAACCAAGTGAAATGGCTTTTTAATTCCTAATCATGCTTTAGTTTAGGAATTTAATAAGCTATAAGCTGGACTTGTAAAAAAAACCACCAAAAATAAACCCTCTCCCCCCAGGAAAACAAACTACTGGCAATATTTCCTCAAGAACTGCCATCAGTCCTCTTAGTGATCATTGTCCTGTCATCACAGTTTGTGGATAAAAGTTTATAAAATCCTTTTCCTCTAAATTCTTAGTGGAATTTTTCAATAGAGGCAGCCAAATTCCCTCTTGAGCTGCATTAGGGAAAAAAATATTAACTATTATAATTCTAATTGCTTTGCTAAGAGATAATTAAAAAAAAAAAAGCTATAGACACACATCTGCATCTTTATTAACACACGGTCAGGTTTGACAGGAAAAGTTCACCCCTCTCTTCTATCCATCAGATAAAAAGAGCTGTCAGATTTTTTAACACAGGTCTATGCATACACAATTCAGATATAAAAATAAAAACAAATTATGTTTATCTAGAAAAAGAAACAGCACTCCGTGCCCCTCAGAGTGTTTTAAGACAGGCATAAGGAAGGGAAGACTTACTGCTACTTCGAAAAGCTTCGTACTGGAATTTTGTGTTCCTTAAGAAAGGATCGAGATCCTCCTCTGCCACAGAGCTGTGGGAGCAATGCACAGTTTTTTAGCTTTCTAAACCTCTAAGGATGCCCTAAATAAAATGTTAATCCACGTGCCCCCTGGCTCTGTGCTACAAAGCACATACACCTTGAACTAAATTCTTTGTAAAATGATCTAGAAAAGTTCTTTCTGTTCCTGTTCATCACATCTTCTCCCGGTCTGTGCTTCTGCTCAATTTTCAGCAGTAGTTTTCAGCTAAAAATGAATTAACTTTCCTCTCAAAAACTCTTCTCCTCTCTTCATCACTGCAAATAAAATCTCCTTACTCTTCAATTAATTTTTTACCCAATGAATTCAAATCCTGCTACTGCAGTGCTTGTTTTTTAAAATGTGGCTAGTTCCTACTCGTACCATAAACCCTTTAGTTTTCACAGCTCCTTTTCTAACTGCACTTCCCCAAGTGAAAACCCTTCCAATCCCCCTTCTCTTCCATGCAAAAATAGGTGTTGGATTTTAACATTTTCCCCTAAACTCGAGCATCATTCCACAGGAAATTTTTCTGAGGTTTTTTTTTTTTTTTTGGTTTGGTTGGTTGTTTTTTCCCCCCTCTAACACCGAACACAGAAGGTGGCGGTGAAGAGAATTAAATTAATATTATTAAGGAAGAAACGGGCAGACTGTATAAACCATTCAATTAGCTTATTTCTACTGGGTATTTTAAGCAGGGTTCTCAATAATAAAAGAAAGTTATATTAGCTAAGATTTCTCATATAAACACCTTCTTAATATAAAGCACTAGATTTTGTGGGTATATATGCATCAATAGCTGGGAGCAGGTTCAAATTTTAGTAACTCCAGTGAAAACCAGAATGGATGCAAACTACCCTCTTAACTTTGCAGGTGAAGCACAGGAGCAGAAACAGTCAAGGTTCTCAGTTATCATGAATAAAATGTGATCTCTTACCTGGGAAACTCTCCATTATTTACAGCGTGTGCTCTCTGAGTTATCCTTTGCTGCCTATGTTGCTATCAAGAGAAGTACATTGTTGAAAAAGCTGAATGCGATCCCTCAGGAGCTACATATACTCAAAACAGAGCTCTCAAGAAACCTATTTTAAATGCATCCCCCAAAAAAACCCCCACCCCAAACATCAGTTTTCAGAACCACCTCAGTCATGAACTGCCACCTGTCATCTTTTTTTTAACTCTTGTCTTCTCATCATAAGCCACAGGTATTTTCAGCTCACAGCTGACACCTGGGAGGTGTTTGATTTGCACAAGCAACAGTCTCCCTACCTAAACTGAAGAGAAATATTCCCTCCAAATCCTCTTATCCCATTTCCTCAGCACTGAGTGCTTCATCCATATTAATAAGAGCTTTGCTGCCTTGCTGGGCAAAAAGGATTAATAACTCGACACTCTTAAGGCTTTCATGGCATCCACTGGGCAAAATCAGAGTGAAAAGTGCAAGACAAGCCATCAGTGCCTTTATTTTTTAATTATTAGAGGAACAACAGACATGGAAGTAGGGTTCTGATTAAGTTTGGGGGGGTTTAAACAGATGAAGTTGTCTCAAGTTTCTCTTTCCTGCCTTAAAAACATGGGAGCATAAAAAGCAGGCACAGGAGCTCCCCAAGGTTCAAGGTAAATCACTTAAGAAACAGTAATTGTTCAGTGATTATGACAAAGACTAAGATAAAACCGAATGTGCTAGTTTTAGAGACAGGTCTGATGTATCTAGTGACTGAAAATTCTACTCTCAGCCTTAATGGATCTGTCCCTGCCAAAGAAAAGCAGGGGTAAAGAAACCAGAATTTTTAATGTCAGCTTCATCCAAAAATTGCTCTTTGCTGGGTAAATAGTGTGGTGAGATAACTGCACTGGATATGGTATTTTTTCAATCCCAAGATGATGGTAGCTTTGGGTTTCGGCACACTTTCCATCTTGGATATTTAAATAATAATAAAAATTGCAGATTGAAACCGGTATGGAAATGATAAGCGTAGAAGTAGAAATATCGCATTCTGGTGGTTTTTAGGTGAGAAGACGTGGAGAAAGAGATAGAAATTTGGCACCATCAGAGCCAACAAGTCTGTCAAAGTCAATTACTGACACATGCAACAATTTTCCTTTAAGATTCGCGTAACATTCGATTGAACATAACATCCAATTTAAATTATCTCCCCATTTTGCCAGGTCACATGCCAATATCCAGCACTGTCAGTTCCAGGACACACATACATTAACATTCCCTGCTGTTACAAACCCTGACATTTAGCAGGGCACCATCAGCAAGCCAGCTGACTTTTAAAGGAGGCCACGCTTCCAAGGAAAAAGCCACTTTCCCATTTGTGCCCACAAACAGCAAAGAGATGAGTGATGCATTCCAAAATAGCTGCTGGTTTCTCTAGAAGGGCTGAGTGCTTGATGCCTCTCTCTACAAAAATGCTTCCTTAGAAATCCACATAATCCTCGTGGCTTTTGAGGGGTTGGTTTGTTCAGGAGATAAGTGGTACTAATTTTACACGAAGAGGAAATTAAAATCTCTCTAATCTGCTCTATCTGAGGGTCCTGACTAAAAGAAGTGCCTATTAAAAATAGTGAAAGACAAGAAAAGTAGCACTTCTTGCACAGAACTCCTACAAAAACCACTTAATGCCATTAAAAAAATCTACTTTTGCTGGCTTTATATAGACCAAAAGCATTACAAAAAAAAAAAAAAAAGTCAGGCAAAAAGGTCAGAAAGAAAGAATTAACCCTCCCACACCAAATGGCAAGAGGAGAGACAGAGAGATGTGAAATGGGAGCTATACTTAGTGACATGAATATTAGATGGAAACTCTAGAGCAGGGTTGACACAAACCACAGAGATAAGGAACAAACAGTTAAGTGCACAGATATATAAAGTACATTTTACAGGTCTAAATGATAGAATGTGCTCAACTTCAGGGAGTTTTTTTTTAACCAGAAAACCATCCAAGATCATCTCACATTTAAGATCAGTGACTTCTCCATATTATGTAAGGAGTGTGTTAAGATAATTATAGATTAAAATTGTAACCCATTCAAAATCTATACTCGGCGACAGAAGCTGTTTCAAACAATTATGGTGATTTTCAGCTGCTCCAACCAGCTGCACTTTCAAATCTTGCATTTCTCCCTCTGCTTTTAACAAGCCAAAGCCATTTCCTCGTTAGTTTTCCTGAGATGGGAAGGATATGAGGGAATACTGCATACATGGGAAGAGAACAGAGGCTCTGATATATATTGGGGTCTTTTTTTCCCCTCACCTCCAAGAGCTTTTTCTGCTTTGCTGCCCTGGCTGCTTCACGTTGTGCAGCATATAAAGCCTCCTCTTCTAGTCTTAACTTCTCCTCTTGTAAGGCTAACTGTGTATGAACAAAACAGTAATGGTTAACAAAAGCAGAACCTATCTATCTTCCTAGCAATAAAGCCAGAAGTGCAATAAAACAAAAGAAAAGCAGCTAGAAAGTAAAAATAAAACAAAACCGACTACAGCTAAAGCATTAAGTGAATTTAACAGCTTCCCCCCCCCAACCACCAAACATCCCAAGAAATTTAGGTTGAATAATCATTACTAGGGAATTGCTCTAAGTGCTTGTTGCATTTTATTATGAACTGCACACTCAAAGATTTAAATCTTTTCACTTCCATAATTCGTTGGCATCGGATTAAAAACCATTCAAGTTCTACATTATATCCCACGTCATATCCCATTCATTGGTGCAATACTTAAATAAAACAACAAATTATGTGTTGGGTTTTTTTTTTTCCCTCAAGAAAAGTTGTGGGAAAAACTGAGCCAGAGAAAAGTTGAATCAAGAATATCCCCCATTAAAAAAAAAAAAAAAAATAAAAGGTCAAATTTAACAGATCCTGGTCAGAGACCCAGCCTATTCATTCCATTTTTCAGCTAAGAGGGTATCAAAGAGAAGCCATCTGTGTTTATGGACACTAACAAATAGCAACTGCTGAACAAAATCCAGTTGTTTCCAGGACTCCCCTGGTGTTCATGGCTGGTTTTAACTTTTTTAAAAGGAAACCCATCCCTCCTGGACTAGTCATTGTAACCACTGACCTCTGACTGAAGTTTCAGATCAACAACTCTCTGCTTTTCAGCAATGGAGTCGTAGTGTCTCTCTTTCAAGTCAGCAATCTCTTCCTCTGTCAGAGGTCTAAAAGCAGGGGAAAAACACAGAAAGGCTCCATCTATAATTCATGCATGACAAGCCTAATTTGCTCTTTAACATATCCGTGTGGTCTTTCCTGACTGGCCTTTTAATGCAGATCCAACAGGCTGTTCCTGCAGAGAACAGAGTTCCAAAGTTCCAGTTTACTCAGGACAGTGCCCTCTCTCCTTATTATTACAACATATATTATTTATATCTTTATGGAAAGCATATTTTCAAATCCTTTGCTAGGTACTGGAACAGAACAAATTACCATCACTGCAGTATAAATCTCACTTTTTTTCTTACTTGTTTTCATCCCTTGTTTGTCCCTTGCTTCATTTTGTTTATGACAGAGGGGGAGCAGAGGGAAGGGGAGGTCCTGAACCTCCAGGTCTTACCTGTGACTGCTTCCTGGGCTTTCTCCCTGTTAAAATTAGAAAAAGAAAACAATGTGAAATCACAGTTTCTGCCATATATTGATTTTACAATTGGGGGTGTGTGTGCAGTTTTAATTTAGAATTAAAAATAATCTCATTATGCAGTCAACTGAAGGGGCTGACTAAGTGAAACAAGTCAGTACCTCCAACTGAAAAGAAATACTCTGGTGGTGTATTTCAGGAACCAAACTATTGGTCCTCGTGGTTTTAAATACATTGAATACCAGGAGCAAATTTTGCTTTAAGTCTTCCCAAACACACTTTTCCTCCCCCTCCTCTTCTTTTTGCCTTCCCAAAGTCCATAGCACTCTCTTCCTGGAAGAGTTACTTTCCATACTCCCCCCCCCGCAAAAAAAATCTCTTCTCTTAGATCTTCATCCAAACTGTTAAACACTCATTCCTAGAGCAAGGAAAACTTGAAGTATAAAACTCCCTGTGATATAAGTCAAGGACGCAGTGGGAGGAAGAGTCACATCTTGGAACCACTTTTAAAGATTCTATGAGGTTTAAGGATTATATGAGGCTTCCCATGATTCTCCAGGTACCCACCTCATCGCTTTCCACCAGGTTCTCAAACTGCAGAGAAAAAAGAAAGTAAATAATCTTTACAATTCAATATAAGAAGTCTCTAAAGGCATACAGCAAATATGATTACACACTTCCCTGCAATCAAGAACTAAATATTCTGCACTTAGACAAGCAGGGAAATCACTCCCAACACGGCAGAGATGACAGATGCAACAGGCAGACTGTGGAATGCTCTGGTGATGAGTATCACATCATAACAGATCCTTCTCTTCTTTCCAAATAATAAATGCAAGAGAGATGATGTGTTAATGTTCTGAGGTGCTGTAGGAAATACTGTATTTCACCCAGGGCAGCATCAATGTGGTCTGGAATAACCCAGAATATTTCGGTGTTCATAAGCTGCAAAAAGTGTTCAAAGGCATTGCTGGGATTCAGTTTTTCCCACTTGGATCACTATAAATTGTAAGCACTCACCTCTATAGTGAAGTGTTCTCCTGTTGAACATGTTCTAAAATACTTGGATCTGGAAAAATAAGTTGGCAGTTACACTAGAGAAGAGTCTTCAATACACAGCAGAAGGAAAATGAGCCCGAGAATTTAAAACATGCTTTAAAAATATGCTAAGTACAAAATAATCATAAAATCTCCAAGTATTTAACAAATTGACTTGTTAACCTGAGCTCTGCTTGGCTACCACAGTGGAAAGAGGCTAAAGCATGTAAACATTTTCTGTAGAACTGGAGAAAAGACTAAAACCCTCACGGGATGAAATCATTTATCAGGATGCTGGACTTGACATTTACAGACTGTCAGCGCGTTCTGCAATCCCTTGAATACATTATTTTTTTTTTCCTCGAAAAACACGATTCCAGGCAATTTCTGAAACCGCTGCTGCTCATCATGGCACTTAACTCCTTCCAGGCACCCTGTACAACATCAGTGCTCAGCAACACGTTTTATTTTGAAACCTTGGCACAGCTACAAGGTTGAACCTCAGAAAAATGCCTACGAAGAGGTTAAGAGAAAACTTTGCAACTACAAAAAAAAACACAACAAAACAAAACACACTCACTGTCTGATTTTATACAGGGAATCATCTCCTCCTTGATTCTTTAATCAGAGTTCTCCCTATTTGAATTCTTTTATAGAGGACAGTTAACACTGTCCTCTACAAAACCCAACCCAGTATCAAGTCACCTGAATACATTTTCACCCAGCCAGAGAGGTCTGGCCATCATCCAGAAGAACACTCAAAAGTAAACACACTTCAGTCCAACATCCATTCCATCGAACTGTTTGGAAAACCAGGGTTTCCAGTTGCAAGTGCTGACCGGTACTAGGAATAAACCCGGGGCCTCAGGGATTTCTACGCTCCCACAAAAGATTGTTCAGTGCTTGCAACCAACACAATAACGAAAGCAACACACCAGCCAAAGCCTGCATTATTTTAATCATATCCTATTTCATCTCCATCTCATTTTAATTTGGGAGTCAGTTTAGGGAACGTCTCCCCTGGCAACTTGTTGCACAACCCACTTGCTCCTTGTTGCACAACCTTTCCTGCCACTAAGGAACCGTTTCCAGTGGATTCCCTGCTCTGAAACCAGGGGGGAAAGGCCACCTGAATTCATGCACTGCATGGCAAGTGTAATTGGGACACGTGGCATGAACACTTAAAACAATTTCACTGCTGCCCTTGTGTGTGTTTCAATGTGCAGGAGCCAATACCATTAAGAATCTCACTTCATAACACCGGCCCAGGAAATTGTTCCAGGACTATCTGTGTTGTTAACACAAGTGTAATTCCAGTTTACAGCACCAGGCTTTAGGTAAATTATTGCCAACCTCACAACCCCACGAGCTTCAATCTTCAAAGATCTAGTTATTAGACAGACTAACTTTTCAGCACTCCATACATATATATATATATATATATATATATATATATATATTTTAAGTACAGTTCCAAGCAAGGCAATTTATAATCTTGCAGTTTATCAAAGCACTTGTTAAAAACTCTATACTTAATTATTTAATTGGGAGTTTATTTCTTGCAGTCAAATCTTGGAACATCTAAAAATAATGAAGTTGGGAGGAGGGGGGGGAGGGCTCTGAGTGATTAAAATAATCCTGAAGTTGATAAGTTGCATTATTACATTATGCTGTTCCAGAAGGAGTCAAATGTGCATAATTTGGTAGCAATGGAATTTGCAGACTTGAAGTACTGGCCTGTGAGTGGAGAACTGTGCAAAAAAAACCACATGTGGAGGAACAACCTTTCAAGCATTATCTGTTTTTTTTTCAGAGCACAAGAAAATGCTGCCTGCTGTCAAGGCATTTCAGATGTTCTCCTGCCCTCTGCTAGGGTACTAAAAATACAAGCAGGTATCCTCTACACACACTGCCCTGGTTTTTCACCCAATTCTCTGAGAGGCAGCTTGTCTTGAAGCCCTTTTAGGAGAAGGTGAGACTCGCCTGCCAGCGCTCATGTGAAATAAGAGGCCAGGGGGTTGCAGCATGTAAAATGCTCAGCGTGTCTGTCTACGACTACTTCTATCCTAACACGTCAAAAATAAGCAATATGTAGGTATCAAATACTGATCGTTATATGGAAAAAAAAACCACCAAGTCTTTTTACAGGTAGGTTTTCCTTCCCGATTGCACACTTCTTTTCCATGAACTGGTTGTAGCAGAATGAAACTGGGGTTACACATTTACAGGAGATAGGAATAGATATGAGTTCATTGGAACCATTCTGCAAGAGAGATGAGTTCATCTGAACCTTTCTCCTCCCGATTTACCCCAACAGCGTCTCGGCCTCTGGCTCACAGAGAAGACGAGCTCCCGTTGCAGAAAACCGGGTGTTTTTCCACCCAAAACACGGCCGCCTGCACAGGGTTTGGCACCTGACCTGAAAAACCTTCCTAAGCGTCTCCTGCCGGAAAAACAACACTGCTGGAACGGGTAAGGAGCCGGTTACCCTGGAAGTGCATTATCCCCGACCGCACAAACCGCACGGAGCCCGGCGGGCTCCCGGCGACTCCATCCGCCTCCATCCCCCCCGGAATGCCGCGGCTCCCGGCGGGAAGGGGCGAGGGGCTGCGGGGCGCGCCCAGACCCCGCATGGCATCGCATCGCATGGCATCGCCCCCGCAGGCCTGTCACCCCCCTGCTGCCCCTCGGGGGCCCCGGGAAGGCGGGGCCGGGCGGTGCCGGCACCTCCCCGCCCCGGGGAGGGGAAAGGGGCAGCCGCGGTCCCCCGCTCACCCTCCGCCGCGCTGGAGCCGGCCCGCGTCCCTCCGGAAGAACAGCCCGCAGCACCACTGCGCCCAGCAGTTCCCCATCGCATCCTGCTGGGAACAGCGCCGCCTCCTCCTCCTCCTCCTCCTCCTCTTCCCTTCCCGCCGGGCTCAGGCCGCCCCGGCCATCGGGATGGGCGGCCGCGGACCCCCGGGAACAAAGGGCCGGCACAGCCTCATGGCTGCGCAGGGGCGGGAGATGCTCGCCCCGACCGCCGGCACCGCCCCCGGCTCCGGCATCGGCATCGGCGTCGGCATCAGCCCGCCCCTCCCCGGGACCGCCCCAAAGCCGGCTTTCCCCGGGCTCCTCGGAGCTGGGGAGGGCTCACCATTAGCCTGTGTTTGAAAAAGAAAAAAAAAAAAAAAAGTCACACGGTTCCCATGGTCAGGGTGAGAAAGCATGGCCACGCTTTGGAGAGGAGGAATCCAGTTCAAGGTCCCTGTTGTCATGAGAGAAAAAAGGGTTTCTCCCCAGTTAATCAAGCCTGGACTCAGTGCCACTGAGGTGCCACTCAGTGCCAAAAATACCTGGAACACTGTAAGGTTTAGCGAGGTATCTCACCCATCATTCGGGCTCTCTGGCTTTAAATCATAGCACCACACTGACACATAGAATCACAGAATCCTGGAATGGTTTGGGTTGGAAGGGACCTTAAAAGCTCATCCAGTTCCTCCTCCCTGACACCTTCCACTCTCCCAGGTTGCTCCAAGCCCTGTCCAACCTGGCCTTGAACACTTCCAGGGATGGGGCAGCCACATCTGGGCTTCTCTGGGCAACCTGTGCCAGGGCCTCCCCACCCTCACAGGGAAGAATTTCTTTCCTAATATCCAATTTAACACTGCTCTCTTTCAGTTTGAATCCAGTCTCCTTTGTCCATGATAAGTTAATGGTGACATTGTATACCTGTGGTTTGTTCCTTTCATTTAATGGATCCAAAGGTATCTCAGGAGTGGAGGAGTTAATTGAATTCCAAGTCAGCTCTCCATTAGCAGCATGGGACAGATGCCAGGACCCAGAGAAGGCACTTGCTACTGATGAGCAGGAGAAGGTAGGAGGAATATAATAAATCAATGCCAACTGAGCGGTGATATTTTGTTTTCTCCCCCCTGGAAATGTGAGGTCAGCCTGGAAAGGTGCATTACAGTAATTGCATGCAGGGAGTGAGGATGAGGGTGAATGAGACATGAAAACAACCAGGAATCAGTTGCAGAAGGTGACTCATATCGACATGACTCAATAGAAGTGCTGTAGTCGTTCCAGAAAGTATCACTGGGGTGTATGGTGCCTCCATTTTCCAGGGAATTGGCATTTTTGGCAAGGCATATACTGCTCCTCTCCCAAAGAGGGATATTGCAGTAGTTCCAGCCTGACCGGTGCCCCTAAATTTCTTCAGAGAAATTGGACACCTCTTTTTCTGCAGCACTCTCAGCTGTGGAATGGAGGTCACCAAACCGAGGGGAGAAGAATATCGGGAATATCCACGTGGAACATCTTTGTTTCTGCAGCTTCTGGTTGTGTTTTCCCGCACGTGTCCTGCCGTGCCACCTCTGTCCAGGGCAAGACAAAGTCACTGTGAGCAGAAGACCATCATGTGCTGCTACATCCATGGCTGGATGGAAAGAACAAGAGGAAGTTGGATTAAGAATATATTGGATGAAGTCTCCACCAGTAAAAACACACACGGATGCTGCAGCTTTCCTCCCCCCTGAAGGGTTCGTGCAGGTGGTTTGTGCAGAAACTGCCACCTTTTCAAGATAAAATGCTCAGCAAGGACACTGGCCCAGACATCTCCATCTAAAAGCAAATTATTCCGCCTTTTCCATGGCCGCATCCTTGGCAACATCAGCAGCCTCCCAGCAGCACGCAGGGAATAGTCAGTATTTTTCAGGCTGCCTCTTAGCACAGCGCTCTGCTCAAAAGCGCGAGGTTGCTTAACCATTCCTCCTTTACGTGCCTTACTGGCTTTGCGCAAACAAGCTTTATAGCGTTTTACATTTATAACGTTTTATAAGGCCTTTGTTTGTTTGTTTTTTACTCTTTATAAGCCAAGCAGGTTTCCGCGCAGGCTTTTGCGACAGGCGCGGCGCGGCTGCGCTTTGCGGCGGGCCGTTGCCCTGGCGACGCCGCGCTGGACCGGGGGCCGAGGCCCTCCGTGGTCCCTCCATCCCGGTCCGGTCCCCGCATCCCGGTGCGGCCTCTCCGGCCGCGTCCGGGCCCTCCGTCCGGGTCCGTCCGGCCATGGAGAAGTACCAGGTGCTGGGGCTGGTGGGGGAAGGCAGCTACGGGGTGGTGACCAAGTGCAGGAACCGGGAGAGCGGGCAGATCGTGGCCGTCAAGAAGTTCCTGGAGAGCGAGGACGACGCGGCGGTGAGGAAGATCGCCGTGAGGGAGATCAAGCTGCTCAAGGTGGGGCGCCCAGGGCCCTTTTTTTTAATGGCCTTGCGTTTAAATTTTAAGGGTTTTCTGCTTTGAACGCATGGCTCCGCGTTCAGCTCCTCGTTCAGGCTCGTTCGGCTTGTGTCGCAGCGCAGCCCCTCGTCAGTTTCTGGTCATCCTTTACGGAACATTACTAAAGAAATTCTAGCCAAAAGAGGCTCGATTTGGCCCTGTTTGTTAGATTAATTGAACCTTTCGCGTTGTAGCCTTGCAGAGCTGCTTTCCCCTTTGCCTGGGTGCTGTGCTGGATTCACCCGGCGAATCCTGGATTAGAAAAGTCTTGTTTATGTGCCCGGTGTTCAGCGGGGAAAAGCACGAGGTCTCTGTTGCCTCCTGGTGGTAACCGCGACCCACTGTTTTGTCCCGAATTCTTGTTCTTGCTGCTGTGAATTTGCCGACAACGAAACAGAGCTGAGCTTTTGACACCTGCAGGTGAATGGTGACCTGGGTGTGTGACACTAACCAGACTGGGGGATGCCGGTGTCACCTGAGACGGAAAAATGCTTCCAGGAAAGCTTTCCTTTGTTTTCTTTTATTCATGGCACTTTTCCTGCCAGGTGAAAGGGTGGAGGAGGACAGAGGTGTCAGATTCCCCGAACCTGATCAATCCGTGTGTAGTTCTTTGCTGCTGGAGTGTGGGGTTTGCATGGTATCGGTATTGTAGTGACAGGAGGGGGGGGATGGATTAAAACTGGAAGAGAGTAGGTTTAGATTGGATATTAGGAAGAAATTCTTCCCTGTGAGGGTGGGGAGGCCCTGGCACAGGTTGCCCAGAGAAACTGTGGCTGCCCCAGCCCTGGAAGTGTTTAAGGCCAGGCAGGATGGAGCTCGGAGCAACCTGGTCTAGTGGCAGGTGGGAATTTTAAACACTGGGACATACATGAGTCTGGGGAAGAAATAAAGGAAGGCCTTACTACACTGGAGTGCATCCAGGCTTTTCCTCTGATGTGGGGAGTTGCAGAAGTGGGAATACTGGCAAAGTATTCCCTGTGTCCTGTCCACTTCCCTGCCACAAGTGTCTCTTCCTAAATCTGCCAGATTATATAGTCCATGCGCTCTGAAGGGAAAAAAAAAAAGTGGTGTTTGTCATTACTGCAAGAACTACGGAATCTTAGAGTTAACAGAGAGTGCTGGAGCTTGAGACACAGCTCCAGGCATTATCCCCTCAAACGCTTTCAAAGTGGGTCTGTGTGAGCCTAGATTGTTCCTGATCCATTGGTCGGGCTCGCCAAGTCACTGAGTCAGAACACGTAGCACCTTCCAGGTGTGTTGGGAATTAACTGCTTTTCCTGGGTAAATGGAATCTTAGCAAGTGGACCATTTCCATACGTAGCTCAGTAAGGGTGGCCTCTCACAATACCTCAAATACCTGGAGATTCAGCCTGTTTGTAGTTTCTTCCTTTGCTTCTTGTGAACCTAATTTTATTTATTCATCTTTCTTTTATTGTTTTCCTATTCTGGACTTTGGGCAGAAAATTTAACCGTGGCTGAAAACAGCAAGACCTCTTCAGGTCTCCTGTACTGGGAATAAACAATTCTTGAGAAGAGTTAATCCTTTCAAAATTCTTCTCTTTTCAGACCTTCTAAGTAGTCTGGGCAGACCCAGGTGCAGGTGGGCTGGCACTGCCTCTGGACTGGCAGAGCTTCCCCTACAATTCCCCATGCTCTGCAGTCCTTTTTCATCTCCCTCAGTCACATCCCTGGGCTCTGGTGCTGCCTCCAGGCAGCCTCTGGTGATATTTCCCTGCCAGGCTCCAGCTAATAAATAACTGTGCACTGGAGCATGGCACGTTGTGTTTCTGTGGGATGAATGTGTAACAAATTGGGGGTGGATTCTTGGGGGTTTAACAAATTGGGGGTGGGTCTGGTCAGAACGTGATGACAAAATAACTGGAAAATATACAATTCCATTTCCCCCCCCCCACTTTTTATCCAAGTTGCGTTTTTTGGCAGCGTCCCAGCTGGGCTGGAATTAAAAGTATCCACTCACAGTTTTCCCTGTTATAAACCATCCAGCTCTCACTAAGTATTCCCTGTTTTATTACTCAGCAACTCAGGCATGAGAATCTGGTGAACCTGCTGGAGGTGTGTAAGAGGAAGAAACGGTGGTATCTGGTGTTTGAATTTATGGATCACACGGTGCTCGATGACCTGGAGGCATCTCCCAACGGCCTGGACTACGACACGGTTCGGAAATACTTATTCCAGATTATGAGAGGAATTGCCTTTTGTCACAGTCATAATGTAAGTACGTGCAAGAAATCAGCTCTGCAGTAAAAATAAATAGATACAGAAGCATATATTCATATATGTATATATATAAAGTTAGAGAAATCGAGCTTTGGCTGAAAAGGGAGGGAGATACATAAAATAAATGTATCTGAAATTAGGGGTTCTGTAATTTTCTACTCGAGCGGGAGAAACCTACAGTTCACGCTGAGCCGGTCAGTTTGCTATGTACAAATGAGGAATTTGTCCTGACTTGCTTTCCCCTGTGCAGATAATCCATCGGGATATTAAGCCAGAGAACATTCTGGTCTCCCAGTCGGGGGTTGTGAAACTTTGCGACTTCGGCTTTGCCCGTCCCTTGGCGGCTTCTGGGGAGGTTTACACGGACTACGTGGCCACCCGGTGGTACCGAGCTCCAGAGCTGCTAGTGGGAGATAGCAAGTATGGCAAGTAAGTCCGGCCTGTGAGCCTGGGAAGGGTTGTGGGAAACAGGGAGAGGGTGCTTCGTCTTCTCCACTGGCTCAGCCTTTGGAAGAGAGCAACAAAGGAAGCCGTGCTGAGCTGGGATGGTGTTGTTTTTATTTCCAGGGCTGTGGACGTGTGGGCTATTGGCTCGCTGATAACAGAAATGCTTACAGGAGAGCCCCTTTTCCCTGGAGATTCAGACATTGACCAGCTCTACCATATCACCAAGTGCCTGGGTAAGAACAGCTTAGTGCCTGCTCAGGAATGAAGGGATCAAATTTGTTTTGAAGGGTGGGAAAGGAACAGCCCAGACTGTAGCCTCACAGTAACGCTGACCCAGTATTTCGGCCTCTCAAATCTTTCACTCTCCTGTATTTTTTTTCCATGTGGTTGCTTGGTTTGTGTGGTTCCAGGTAATTTAATTCCAAGGCACCAAGAGTTATTCTATAAAAATCCCCTCTTTGCTGGCATGAGGCTGCCTGAGGTGAAGGAGCTCGACTCTCTGGACAAACGCTATCCCAAGCTCTCTACTGACGTGCTGGATTTAGCCAAGGTAATTAACTGATTGATTCCTATGAATATTCCTGTGTTTACTTGTCCTTCCCCTTGTGCAGATGAGTACAGGGCTATTAAAAATGCCTTTCTCTCAGCTCCCCATGCAGTGAGCAACTGCTTGGATTGGCAGCTTAGTGAGGGCTGTGAGGATACCACAGTCCTGGGTGATGGCAGGGAGGGACTCAGCCATCACCTCCAGAGCCAAAGGGATCGCTACACATCCTCCAGGGAGGAGCCTTGTTCTTGCCTTCTCTCAGGCAGGCTAAAGCCTCGGTTTCATCCCTAATTTCTCGTGTTCACATTGGTTTGACAGGAGTGTTTGCAGATTGACCCAGACAAGAGACCGTCCTGCGCCGAGCTCTTGCAGCACGATTTCTTCAACCAGGATGGCTTCGCTGAGAGGTAAAAGAGCTCACTGCTTGCCCAGAGCAGCCTCAGGAAGTGAAGCAGTTGTGCTCTTAGATGGCACGCTATGTTGGCAGAGCTGACAGCTGCCAAATGTCTTGGCTTTGTTTGGGTTTGGGCTTCCTGGAAACAGGAGGAGAGTTGGAAGGAACACGTTGCAGCTGCACGTTCACCTTGTTGTGACATTAATTCCCCAGGGTGTGCACCCAGTGTCACAGCATTTTGGGCAGTACGGTCTAACACTGCATTCACTCTCTGCATCTACACCAGACCGGGATACAAGCACCTTTATTGCTGCAGTATGAAAAATGTGTGCTTGAGATTTTATTTATTTGAATGCATACACCATATTCAGCTTCCCACAAGCCAGAAAGTGTGGTTTGTTTGATTACTTAAAAGTCTATGGGGGCCTGAGCTGAACAACTGATGATGCTGTTAAGATTACCAGAAGCCCTTTTATTTATTTTTCTTTCTCGCTATTTGGAATGCAGATTTACTGAGGAGCTTAAATTAAAGATCCAGAAAGATGCCAGAGACCATCAGTTACAAAAAAAATCCAAAGTCAGCAAAAGGGAGAAAGATGATGTGTTAGAAGAAAGAAAATTGTTCAGTGTCCAGGTTGGTCCATCTTTTTTTTTTTTTTCCAAACCTGTATTTTGGCCTTTTTTTTTTTTTTTTTCCACATTTTAAAATCATTACATAAATATGTGTAGCAGTTAAAATTCATAACAAATGGCATGGGAGTCTGCAGGTGGATCTTTGGCCAGTCCCTTGCAGGTGAACTAGATGGTGATGCAGTTCCTGGCAATACAGAGCTGAAGGGAGAAACAGTTGGGAAGCATAAGTCATGTTGAATCATGGAAACATGCTCTGTGCTGCTGTTTGCCTGTTTTAAAGCCCTGTCTCCAATTTAAAAAATAAAAAATTTAAAAAATTAAAAATGAAATATTTTGCTTTCAGTTGGGGACTAACGAGGCTTCAGAATGACTCTGAGATGACATTGGGCTCAATTTGTATTTAATTTCTTCAGAAGTGGCACAGGATGCGGCTGTTCTTCCTCCATCGTTTCTGATTCTGTTCTGAAGTGACTTTATTTACAGAGAGTGCTGGAACCCTGACAAGTTCCCTCCTGTTTGATGGAAACCAGAGGTTTTATAATAAAAACAATTCCGTCTGCATCGGATCCTTGCAGAATCACGCATGTTTAGGCTTTTGACTTTTTTTTTCCCCTGTATGCACTGCTGCAAGCTGCTTTTTTAACATGACAGGAAGAGAAAGGTGATGCTTTATCTTCCCCACCAGGATTTCGGCCCGAGGAGCAGAGAGGAGAAGTTGTTAAAGACGAAGCGCTCTAAAGCTGATGCTGAGAAAACAGACCGATCCTCCAACCTGAGCTTCCTCTATGACAGCGCCATCAACCCCTTCAAAATCAGCCCTCAGACCAGCCTGAAAGATTCCAGCAGCAGCCTGGACTACACCAAGACCACGGGGATAGTGATCCCTCCCATCAACCAGAACTTTTCTCCTACCTTTGGGATGGGCCCCGTGCCTGGGAGTTTTAATTACAGGTATGGGAGCAGAGCTAGGAGAGCCCCATCATCCCTGTTGCTGAGGCACTGTGATGTCCCGAGAGAGGTGCAGGGTGATGATGTGGGAACGTGACTTTGGCATATCTTGCATTTGTCATTTTTATATTTGCTGCATTACCTCAATTAATACAAAGTTTGGGGCATTTTTACTTACAGACTCGATGAAAGGAGTAAAAAATACTTGAACCCATTGCTAAAGCAACGGAGGCCTTCTCCAGCAGGGCATTACGGCGTCAGCCTGACACCGGTGAGTCGCCTGCCTTTCCCCTTTGACAAAGCAGAAATAAAATTCAGGCCCCAATTATGTGTTTTGTTGTCAAGAATTCCATCTGTTCCATCCTTCACTCTTTTCTTTACCCCTTTTTTTTCCTGCAGGTTTGTTGATTGTTATCCTTTGCTAATAGTTATCTTACATAAAACATACTTTGTGTCAAAAAACAACTTTTAAGTGCTGGAAGCAGACCAGCACAGGATATCTGTGAGGTTTGGAATATATCCATGGCCTCCTGCCTGGCCAGGAAAAGCAGACCGTGTGTGCTGGTGCTACTGAAGCAGAACTGAGGGTTTGGATTTAATGCAGTCAGGGCCTTATTTAGCCATGTCATAAATGCATTAAAAATTGATAAGGAAAACAAGTGGAATGGAAAGTTTTCCACCGCTCTCCTCACCTAGGCACAGTTCTTTCTGTGCCAGCAAGGAATGTTTGCTTTTTTCCAGATAACTAATCCCAGCCATTCTCCAGTGGCTGGTGCATTTTATCTCTCAGAAAGCAGCCTCGCTTAGATGATTCTTTTTATTTTGCTGTTGCTTTTCCATTGTTTATGGTGCATAAATGAGCCTTGAGCAGGTTGAATTCCTTCACACGTCAGAGTGTTCTCTTATACAAATTCCAACTACAGCAGAACACTGCTGTGTTGATGCTTGTTTTTAACCTTGAAAATAGCTTCATTTTCTTTCTATTTTTTCCTGAGCTGGTCCTTATGCCCTTGATTACAGGTTACTAATGAAAGAAACATCCTTCAGGCGAATAGGAAAAAATGGGAATTCTCCAAGGCAGACGTGCGTTTGCCAGAACTAAATCACCTCCCTGAGCTGAGAGGAGTGGAAGGTAGGAGCTTTGATGTCCTCCAAATAAAACCTGGGTACTAAATAAGTGGCAATCAGCTCTTGTTTCCTTTACACTGCATACCTTGGTTGTGTTTTGCAGCATGGCATCCCAGATTTCTGAAGAAGGAAAATAAAACAGTTCCAGAGTCTCGAGTCCCCTCCCTCGCCGCTATCGACCTTCATAACACGAGCCTGTCCTCGCAGCAGGTATCAAAGCAATAAAATGCTTCGTGCTGCACTGCATTTGTTTGGTTTGTGACCTTCTCAGCAGCACAGCCCACGGATTTCCAGTGTGACTCTCACCAGGAGCTGAACTTGCCTTGGGATCTTAACTGCCTGATGCCGGGGGAGCATTTTTGAAGTCTGATTTGCCTGAAGAACGGATTTGTTTTAAGCTGGCTTTGCATGCATCCCTAGAAGGTGGTTTGTGATGGTTTTCTGTATTGATCCTACACTTGGAAATTGATCCTGTCTCTTTCTTTTCCAATTTACAGCAGTCAGGGACCTTGATGCCAGATGCATCAGAAGCCAGCTTCCCCAGAGTTGAACACTAGCCTAGGGAGAAGATCCTGCCTGTAAAAGGTGGGCTTTAATTTCTGCTGTGTAGCCTTCTGACGGCTTCCAAAGGGATAGTTCCATGAACACTTACCTAGCTGGGAAGTACAATAGGAAAATTCTTTTGTCTTGGTCAGGACATGTAGCCATGACAGACCTCTTACTGAGGGCAGTACACAGCTTGCTGTGCCAGGTAAATCATTATCCTGAGCTGAGGGGCTGGGCATTGGTGTCAGAAATGAAGCAGCTCACCAAGTTGGGGTTGGGAAAGCTGATAGAACAACAAAAAAGGGGGAAACCGGCAGCTTGCATGTGAGGAGGGGGGAAAACAACTCAAGTTATCTGATCTGTGAAGCACAGAGGTGTTTAAGCGCACAGCTTCAGCAAGGTAAGGATGTGTAATACAATAAAGGAAGCCTGTCACCGGGGAGCACCTCTGTGGCCTTGCTAGCCTGTCTGGAATGTCATTCTGCTTTTCTCCTCTTGATACAGGTGACTGAACAGTGGGAACAACCCATCTGAGTTTCCAGGGGCTAAAGGTGCCAGGTCTCCGCAGGGGAGAGGAGGATCCCTTACTCCTGCTGGCACAGTGGACTGCCGTGGAAGTGGCTCAGGTCTGGGCCAAGGACAGAGCTCACACTGCCATTGCTGCTGGATTTCTTGCACGCAAAGAGCCCCCGAGATGTTGGCTTTTTGGCCTAGGGCCAGGCCTTGTCAGAAAAGTAGCGGTTGTTGGTGTGTGACAAGGGCAGGAGCTGGTTTGGAGGATTTTGGAGGAAGCTGGGCTTTCTCTTGCCTAACTGCTGCCCACATGAGGGGTTTCTTTTTAATGAATAGTGACGAGAGCAGCTGCTGAAATGGTCCTGTTTTGGTGGGCTGCCTGATCTGGATTGGAAAGCACTTTTGCCCTGACATTGAAGAAAATGTTTGTGCAAGAAATACAACATTTAAATGTGCAAATCTTCCCAGCTGTTCCCTTGAAACCCTTGCTAATGCACGTGTCACTTTGTGTTAGATTCCTTTTCCCTTCCCACCTCTGACACCGTGTTCAAGCGGTTTTCTTTGGGGTGTTTCACTGGGCCTGTTGTTAATGGTGCAGAAAGGAATATTGTTGTGGAATACTGAGCTGTGGCATGTGAAATGGCTCAGCAACTGAAGTCATCATTCCTTTAGGTCCCTGGGGGAATGGGACGTGTAAAACTTGACTGTTTTTATCTCGTGACTGTTTGGAAACCCATGTTTGCTTATCTGTCCTCAGTTTGTCTCTGCTCAGTTCTGTGCTGTCCCTGTGTTGCTCACAACTCTGTTTTCCATCAGCTGTCAAAACTCACATGGTGTCAATAACTTTGGAGCTTATTTTTCCACAAAGTACAGCCTTTCCTCTTGATGGATCATGGTAGAAATACCATCTGGACTAACGGTATTTAGAGATTTGTGGTTATGCTGTGTCTTGACATGTACATTTCATATGTAAATAAAAGGATGTTCCAATTCCAGGCCTGGTTTCCCTATTGTGGATGCTCGCAGCTGGCCACAGCAGTCAGTCAGGTAGGCATGGGCAAATGCAGAGGGGGAAGACGAAGGTTTTGGACAGGGAGAGTGTTTTGTTGGGGGACTGGGGAGAGAGAAAAGACAGCTTTAAGGGGAAGGGTTTGCATTGGGAAGAATGTGGCCAGCAGGTTGAGGGAGGTGATCCTGCCCCTCCATTCTGCCCTAGTGGGGTCACAGCTGGAGTGCTGTGCCCAATTCTACTCTCCACAGTTCAGGAAAGATAAGGAACTAGTGGAGAGGATCCAGCAGAAGCCACAAAGATGATGAGGGTAGACTGCAGGAGCTGGGCCTGTTTGAGTCTGGAGAAGACTGAGAGGATGTCATAAATCCATACACTTAGCCTCAAAGGCAGGTGTCAAGTGGATGGTGTCAGACTCTTCTCAGTGGTACCCAGCAACAGGACGAGGAGCAATGGCCATAAACTAAACCGCAAGAAGCTCCACCTCAACATCAGCAAGAATCACAGAATATTCTGAGTTGGAGGGCACCCAGAACAACCCTCGAGTCCATCTCCTGGCCCTACAGGACACCCACATGTTCCTGAAGAGCGTTGTTCAGATGCTCCATGAGCTCTGTCAGGCTTGGGGTCCTTTCCAGCTCAGAACACTCTGTGGTTTCGCCGCGGAGTCTCCCTCTCTGGACACGTCCCAAACCCACGCGGGCTCCCGCGCCACCTGCTCCGCGTGGCCCTGCCTTGGCGGCGGGCCTTGGGCTGGGTTCAGCGGTTCAGCGGGCAGGAGAGCGCAAAGGTTCAGGCTCAGGGGCAGCCAACCCGGCAACCCCGCTGTCCCCGCGGCCCCGGAACCGGCGGTGAGGAAGCGGAAGGGGCGGGCGCGAGGCCGGGGGTGGCGGTGGCGGTGGCGGCGGCGGCGGCCACGGCCATGGCCGCGGCGGGTGGAGCGCAGGGCAGCGAGCCGGGATGCGCCCGGCAGCCATGCGAGCAGGGATGCGAGCACTACCGCCGGGGCTGCCGGCTGCGGGTGGGTCAGTGGTGCCGTGGGGAGGGGGCGGGCAGTGTGTGTGTGCGTGTGTGTGTGTGTGTGTGGGGGGTGGCCCCTCGATCCCTGCCCTGATCCGTGCCGTGCCCCTCCGTTCCCAGGCGCCGTGCTGCGGGAAGCTGTACCCGTGCCGCCTGTGCCACGACGGCGCCGAGGAGCACCAGCTGGACCGCTTCCGAGTGTCCGAGGTGCAGTGCATCCGCTGCCGCCTCCTGCAGAAGGTGGGTGCTTACTGGGAGGCAGGGGTGGGAGGGGGATCACAGGGGCACAGGACGGGGGCGGGTTGGAAGGAGCCGCCGTGGGTCACCTGGGCTCAAGGAGGGTCGTGGACTGAAGTTGTGTCAGGGGACGTTTAGGTTGGGTCTCAAGAAAAGGCTCTTCCCCCAGAGGGTGGTCGGGCACTGAACAGCCTCCCCAGGGCAGTGGTCGCGGCCCCAGGCCGGACAGAGTTTGAGAGGTGTCGGGAGAACGCTCTCAAGGGACATGGTAGGATTGTTGGGGAGTCCTGAGCAGGGCCAAGAGCTGGGCTCCGTGATCCTTGTGGGTCCCTTCCAGTTCAGGATATTCTGTGATCCTGGAGCACATGGCACGGGGTTGCGTCCAGGCAGTTCTGGAATGTCTTCAGTGAGGGAGACTCCATACCTTCTGCAGGGAAACCTGTTCCAGTGCACAGGAACAGTTCCACAGTCCTCACGTTCCTGTGGAATTCCTGTGCATCAGTTTGTGCCCGTTGCAGATCCCCTCAGTCATCTCTTATCACGGCTGAACAGGCCCAGTTCCCTGTGAACCTTTCCTCACGGGAGAGGTGCTCCAGTCCCTTAATCGACTGCACAGCTCTCCGCTGGACCCGCTCCAGGAGCTCCGTGTCTCTCTTGTCCTGAGGCGCCCAGAACTGGTCAGAGCGCTCCAGCTGTTCCTCTCCCCTCAGGCCCAGCAGCGCTGCGAGGGCTGTGACAGCCTCTTCGGCGAGTACTACTGCGACATCTGCCACCTCTTCGACCGCGACAAGAAGCAGTACCACTGCGAGGCGTGCGGCATCTGCAGGTGCGTGCGGGCAGGCGGCCGGGCCCCGGCTCCTCGGTGAGCTGCCGCTGCCCTGACAACTCTCTCCTCAGGATCGGCCCCAAGGAGGATTTTTTCCACTGTTCCAAATGCAATTTGTGCCTGAGCCTGAGCCTCCGAGGGAAGCACAAGGTGAGAACACACCACTTAACTCCACGTCTTAAAAAAAAAATAACACTTTGAAGCTGGTTGTACCTCAGCCCCACCTGAGGCCACAGGAACAGGGGGAGCAGTGGGTTCTGCTCCTCTGAATTCACCTAACAGTGACACAGAGGCCACCCGTTAAAAATATAAGACATTTACACGTAGGAACTTTACAGTTTAGAAAAATACATCAGAATAACTTTTTCTTCTCTTTTCCATTTGCAAAGTGCATTGAAAATGTCTCCAGGCAGGATTGTCCGATATGTTTGGAGGTGAGCTGCTACTTTTCATCTCTTGGATTATTGGGTGGCCCTATTTTTGACTGTATTTGACTTAATTTTTTTCTCTTTTGTCTGATTCTTTCCTCAAAACAGGATATTCACACGTCTCGTGTCGGAGCCCATGTTCTGCCATGTGGTCACCTTCTTCACAGGTAAAGCAGATACCTGAGAAAGGGGAATAGCTGCTGCCTTGTGTGGGGTGTTTATTCAGCAGCACTTGGTGTGTATCAGCTGCTTACAGCTGGTTTCTAAGGGACCCGAGTGCTGGGGACAGTGTTTCACGAGCAAATATTTTCTTTAGAAGGGTTGTCTTCCTTCCGCAGTTAATTTTGATGATGGGAAGCTTTCCTCTCACTTTGCCCTCAGGATACTTTCAGCTTCTGTTTCGGGGATGGCTGTGTGCCTTCTTCCTGTGTTCAGTCCAAGTCAGTGTTACCTGTCAGTAATTATATTCTTCTTACTGATCTGCTCGCTGTGTTTCCTTTTCAGAACGTGTTACGACGAGATGCTGAAGGAGTAAGTATTTCTAAACATCTTTTTAATGTTATCATAGTCCAAACATATTACTCCAGGAGGCAAAGATCGTGATGCCAGTTCTCTACCAAATAACTTGAAGTCGATTCCTAGAGGGATAAAGGGCATTTAAACTTTAATTCTGTTTGCAAGAATTTCCTGTTTCGTGGTGTTTCTTTGACTGGTATGACATGAAACTTGTCCTTTTGAGTGGATTTGTTCCATGGCCTCACTCCATCTTCTGATTCAGACATTTTTTCCCCCTTCCTGCCAGAGGTTACAGGTGTCCTTTGTGCATGCACTCGGCGTTAGATATGACCAGGTACTGGCGCCAGCTGGACAACGAAGTGGCACAGACTCCCATGCCCACAGAGTACCAGAACATGATGGTGGAGGTAAGACATCAGCCTTGCACCCGTGCCTGGTTTTGCTGGAGCTGTGCCTTGGAGTTACGGGCAGCAGAGGGCACTAGGAAGTTGTCCTGGATCAGAAATCAACCTGAGGGATAGGGAATGATAAGGAGATGTCATGTGTAGGCTTACAGTATTTCATAATTCCCGGTGCCAAAGCCTTTCCCTCTCTTTTCTCCGTGTAGATCCTTTGCAATGACTGCAATGCCCGCTCCACGGTGCAGTTCCATCTCCTGGGCATGAAGTGCAAGAACTGTGAGTCCTACAACACTGCCCAGGACGGACGGTGCCGGCTGCCCTTGGAGGAGCAGTGACGGAGACACGTCCGGCTGGATGAGGAAGGCTCTGCCCTGGAAGAGACTTCCCAGAAAAACCCAACGTTTGGCAGTAAAAATACATTCCAAGTTCAAGGAGCCCTTGGCTGCGTCAGGGAAGGGAGAGCTGAGGAGAGCAGCATGATGAGCAGCTGACGCAGCAGAAGATGCTTTGGGGCAGCTGAAGGTGAGGGGAGGTGGAGGTGCAGCTCTCGGGGCTGCAGCTGCCGGGGAAAATGGGTCGCTTTGAGAGCAGCTTTTTTGGATAAAGCTGACACCCACAGAGCTGGGAGCGAGGACGGTGTGTTCCTTCGGAATGACGTGTTTGTTCCAGCTACCAGCAGCTGGAGAAGGGGAGCTTGCAGGAATTGCATCCTTTGGCTTCATGAGGTGACACCTGTGTGTACAGAATTCCCTCAAAACAAGGCTGCCCTGCCTGCTGTGATGAAGGGCCCAAAAATCAAGGTGCAAAGCCCCCATTTTCCCCCTGGACACCTGTCCTGACCTGCTGCTGTCCCTTCACTCAGGCTCCTTTACCAACTGCAGTCACTGTTATCCCCATTTCTTCTTCATTTTGCTTCGTTCACTGGGAAGGACCAAGGTGTTGTAGTGTTCCAGATATATATGTAGCTCGATACTTTACGTACCTGAAGTAAAGCACATCCTTGACATCGGGCTGAGCCTGAGATGTTCACTGAAGTAACAGGAGTTCAGAGGCACTCGAGTGGTGTAGGGAACAATTTTTGTATTTTTTTTTTTCCCAATAGTAAATTTCATTGTGGGGAGAGAATGGAGGGTGGCTGACTGCCTTTAAAAAAAACACAAATAAAACCCCCAGACCCACCGTTCTGCCTATGATATCCTGCCCGGGGTCTTTTGCAGTCTTAAATGTCACAGAAAGTTCTCAGTTTCTGTGAATTTCACATGCAAATAGTTTACAAAAATAAGTATTTAGAAAGCTCAGTTACTCTTCATGTTGCAACTACTTTTTTATCTGTTCTGTTGTAAAACAAGAGCTTCTCTTAATCCAGCAGTGCCCCTTTCTGTATGGAATATTTAGGATTTGGATGATAGCTGTTGTAGCTTGCCTTGACTGGAGTATCTTTTCCTGGAGCACTTTTCTCACTGTTATAAATAAATGCAAAATAACGTCTCTTAAAATAAACAAATTACACTGTGTGTGGTGTGCTCTCCTTTCACACACGCACTCCCTGGAAAATCCCAGCTGAGTTTAAACCATGATTCAGTGCTCAAAAATGGGTGGATGTGGGGATGTGTGAGGCCTGGGACGCTGTTAGGAGAACAAGGGGGTTTAGCAGCTCCTGTGTTATCTTATTTTTGTGGTAGAAGCAAGATCCCTGCTGTTTAGGAGCACCCTCTGGATGTCTGCTGGCACTTGGTGACTCCACCACCTTCTGGGATGGAGACCTGATCCCAGGTAAGCCCAGCAGGGCTCTTATCAGCCTGCAGGAGTTGTCATCCCAGAAAACTCAGTAGCCAAGTAGCCTCTGTGTTGCTAGTGGTAAAACTCTGCTGGTCAAGTCCACAACCAAGCAGGTTTGATGCTAAACTGGAAGCTCATTTTATCCCAGCTGCAAATATCCCTGTTTGGGTTCCAACCACAAGAGGAGGCTGAAAGGAAACGTATAGTCCAGCTAAGCTTTGGAAGAGCAGCTCCCTCCCCAGCTGGACTTTGGTACTGGGAAGGAAAAACAATTCTTGGGGGTGGGATCCAGGTGAGTTTGGCCTTTTGCTCTCCCACTTTTGGTGTTTGCCTCTGGAAAGTGCGGGAGGGAACCCGATGCCACCGACCGAACCGCTGTTCCCTGCGTTTATCCTGGCACTGAGCCCTTGACTCCCTCTGCCAGGGAATAAATGGCACAGCAAAAAAAGGAATGGCATTTTGAGGGGGTAAAGATAAATGGGGCAGATCGAGACAAGCGAGGAACTGCTTTATGGGATGGAAGGTGCCGCACGGAGCTTTGCTGCCCTGTCCCGTGGACATGCAGCCGATGGGAGAGGGAAGGACGCTCGAATCAGAGCCGTGTGATGTTCCTGGGATGAAGGCAGCTTGGCCAGAGCTTGCCTGCTGGCTGTGGGAGCTGTGGGGAAGCTCCCATGCTGCCCACCACCCGGAATCCAGCCTGCCTCACCGGGCAGGGGCAGAATCGGGAGCAGATGGGACTGTCGCTGCCTTGTGGGAAAAATGTGGTGTTCCAGCAGGCACAAGGGCTGCAGGCACACACGAGGTCATGGAGCTATTAATAAAGCCAGGGCCCGCTGGATTATGTGAAACTTGGGAGAAGGACTCATGGAGACAGCGAGCGGAGCAACGCAGGATGAGGGGGCTCAGACAGGCCCTCCATCCCATGGGAATGTGCTGGGCCACAGCTCAGGAGCCGTGGGGAAAGCAGATTCCCGATTTTGGGCTGGTGTCATGACTCTGGTGTGGGTTTGTGTTGCTCCAGTAACATCATTTGGGGTGGAAGTGGGGGTGTTTCGTACTAAACCTCCCGGACAGCCGTCCCCTCCCATGGCTTTCCCGATGCCGAGGTCGATGCCTTGCCCCTGGCTGGCTGAGGAGGAGCCATCTGTTTTTAAATTTCCAAGTGGAAGGAACGCAATTAGGGAAAGGCTGGTCATGTGGTGCTATTTATATCTCAGAGGGGCAGAGGAGCATCTGTCTCTGCAGCTCCAAGCTCAGCCCCGGGATGTGCCGGGACCTCCGTGCTGGAAACGGGGCGGCTTCCTTGTTTTTGCTCCTCCACGGTCCCCGTTGGAGTTGGATTTCTGAAACCAGAACCTGTTCCTTTATCTAACGAGCCTCATTGCTCCTGGGAGCTGCAACCAGGAGTATCCCTGCTAACGAGTCATTACCCCTGACTCCAGTAATTCCACCAACAGCCTGAGGAGATGACGCTTGGAAGCATGTGGGTGATATATGGGAATACTCACAAATGAGCAAAACAAGGGCATAATTAGGGAGGCCAGAGGGAGTCTGGAAGCGGTGATAAAGCAGCCTGCAGCTCTCTGGCGAGGGCAAGGCAGGAGACCTGGAGAGGGATCACGTCATCCGCAGCGCTGCTGCCAGACTCCCGCGAGGTCGGGGAATGGGATGTTCTGCACGGAGCTATGTGAACTATTTTTTTTTCCTATATAAATAAAATATCTCCGAGGTGAAAGAGAGCCAAAGATGGGGGGAGATGGGGGGGGGTGTGTTGAGAGGAGGTGGAATCGAGCCAAAGTTGGGGCAGCCTCTGGGAAAAGTGGGGTTTTGCTATTTCTGTAAATAAAACAGGCCGGTGGCAGAGTTTGCATCATTGTTTTTGAAAAGACAAAGGGAAAAGGCCTTTTTTGTGGCACGTCCTGGTTGTCTTTTCCCCTTCTTCCCTGCTATAATAGTGTGGGACAGGGACCCCTGGGTAAGCCAGAGGGTCTGAGGTGGGAATGTGAGAGGGGTGTTTGCAGCCTTTGCCTGGAACACAGGCAGCCTCCCTCTGAGGGCATCGTCCCCCAAAATAAAGTGCTTTTTCCACTTGGCAAATACATCTGTTACCCTTTAAGCTGTCCCGTGCCTCGGCCCGTGCTGGCAAACAGTCCTGTAGATGTAAACACGTCATCCACGTCCACATTATCACTGTCACAGGGCAGCTGCACTGTGAATAAGGGCACTGGGATGGTTTTTGGTCCCAGGCACCTGCGGGAAGCCAAGGAATCTATTTTCACCGTAGGATATCCCCAAAAATATGTACAGCCTCTTCCTTGCACTGTGGGCAAGAGAGAGTCATTCTTTTTGACAACCCAGGCACAGGGTTGATCAGGAAAGCTGACACCCCATTTCTGTTCTCTTTCATGAAAAGGGAATTTATTTCCTTGGGGGTTATATAATTTTAAGTGAAGGTGGCAGCTTTTCTTCTCCCTTTATTCCCTCCTGTATTTTAGCAGCAGCATTTGAGCAAAGTGAGTGATTTTTTTAATAGTTTGGGGAGGGCTTTTTTTTTTTCCCAATGCCAGCTGTTTGTTGTTGCTGGACAATACTGAGCTGTAGATCCCAAGGAGTGAGGGAGAACCTTTCCTGTGGGGTTTTGGGGAGGGCAAGCGCAGCACCACGACACCCAATTTGCTTCAAGAGAAGAAGGGGGGGGTGAGTTTTTTTTACTCAGTTTGTGTTTTTTCTTAACCAAGGTGGCCTAATTCACTGCTTCTTGGGTGCCCAAAAAGGTAAAAGGGAGTTTTGCTCATCCTGAGCATCCATGGAGCCTGCACTGCCCTGCGTATGCTCCCAGTCCCAAGAGATTTCCAGGCTGGCTGTGGTTGGAAGGTGCAACAACCATTTCCTGTTTCTACCGAGTTTGAACTACGAGAGGCTGAGGAACACTCAGTATTCACAGCAGAGGTGAAAGGATGGGCCACTGAACAGGCTAAAAAAGGCTCAGGAAGAAAAGGAGAATGCATTATAATTGCACTTCCCTTTGGAAAGCAGAGCTGGAGGAGCTGCCCCTGTTTCTCCCGACCTTTCCAGGTGGCTGTTGTGGTGCTGGATGCATTTATTACACTCGCTTGATGGAAATCAGGAGATGATGCATCTGCTGCAGGAAGCAATCACGGGAACGCCCCAAGCTTTGATGTTTCCTGGGATGCTCCATTTAGGAGTCAGGGCAAACAGCAGAGCCTGTTTCCCAGCCTGCGCTGGGACACCCCAAAAATTTGCAGCGTCATTTAGTCCTGGTTTATTTATTAAGGTCAGGCAGACTGAGGGCTTTGCTTTCCACTGCCAGGGAATTTAGCCAGAGGGAGAAGTGGCTGAGCATCCTCTTCCCAAACCAGCCCTGCCATCAGCCACCCACAATCTTCACACACTAAGAGCTGAACACAAATTGGGGATCAAAAGAACACTCTGCTGTATTTTAGCAGCCAAGTTTTTCAAGGATTAAAAACAAAGCTGTGGAGCAAGCAGCCACATGTGTGAAATGGGTGGTCAGTGCACCTTTCCCATGGGCTCCCAGGCTGTGTCTGGGGCAAAAACCCCACAATTCAGTGGTTAAAAAAGGAAATCAGGAGCTTCTGCACAGGAAAAGAAAGGGAGCAGTGACTGAGCATCCCCGTAATGGTCCTGGTGAGACAAGGCAAAGGATTTCACAGCAGGGCAACACGGGGAAGTGATTTTAGGGAAAGGGTCAAGTGAAAGCACAGGAGACCCCTGCACACTGCTGGCTCTGTCTCAGCAGCCCCCCATTCCCCCCCGAGTCACAGAGCAGCAGCGTTTCAAAGGATGCCACGGCACTGGTGGCTGAACCTCTCCATCCTCTCCTTCGACCTCCCCATCCCTTCCCCCTGGGGAATTTGGGCTCCCTCGCCTCCAACAAGTGGCCGACGTGCCCCAGGACTAAAGGCCAAAATTCAGGTTTATTGTTGGCACTGCACACCCACCCTCCTCTTCCTGTGATCCACCAGGCCCGCCGTGATCCTGCCCCCAGCAGGGGCTCCGTGCTCGGCGTCTCCTCGACAGCGGATGCTCTGCTGCAGAAGCGCTTATAAATTAAGGATTTATGGGGTTGTTTTTTCTTCATCCCTGCTAGGAATCATCGTACAGAGGGTTGTTGTAGTTACCCCAGGAGCCGTAGTCATGGTCGTCCAAAAGCCTTCCGTAGGAGGAGTGCCTGTCAGGGAAAGCAAACCTATTGATTTGGGGGTTTGTTTGCTATTTTACCGTGGGGTGAAGAAATATTCATGCAAGGCCTCCCTAGGTCGGGCTTTGGGATATTTTAGGAGGAAGCACCAGGACAGAAGATAAGTCCAGGCTGGATTTTGCCCCTGTTGAACCAGACTAGACAGGGCAGGGAATTAAAACAAGACCTTTGCTCATCTCAGCTGTCAGCAGAGCCTCATTAGGGATGCTCAGCGCTGGGCTGTGCTGCTGTTTATTGTCCCAGTCACAGCGAGACCCACGGCAGCAGCTTTCCCAAGGGATAATTACGGGTTATGGCTATGCTGAGCAGTGTCTCTGGCATTTGAGCAAGGCTCTTGTAAAATGAGGGATTAAAACTCTGCTTTCCAGTATAGAAGGGGTAGGAAACGCAGCCGTGCTGGGACCAGAGGCTACACATCATGCCACCATGCTTGGGGACAGCATCTCCTCAGGGCTTTGCCCTTGAGCATCACCCTTGTGACGGTGAGAGAGGCTGAAACCTCCGGGGGGGCACCCCAAAAGTAGCCTTACCTGATCTTGAGGTACGCTGCTGCCCCGAACACCAGCACCACCACCACGATGACCGTCACGGTTATGGCCACGATGCTCCCTGTGGGTGATCCATCAGAGAGGGCAAGGTTCAGCCCCCCCAAATCCCCAAAGCTCTGTGGCACTCACCCCACACCCCAGCTGCTCCCAAAACACCCATGCCAGCCATCTCTGACAGGGGGAATATTCCCTCACTGCTTCCCAAAGAGGATGCAGGGCACCCCTATGTTTTTGCAATGACCCCCCTCCCGTAAAGTCAGGGGGACTGGGGATAAAATACACCTGGGCTTTGCTTGGGGGCTGTGGACTCACTCCTGGAAGCTCCTCCCAGCACCAGGTAGCCAAGGCTGGAAAATACTCCACATCCCTCTCTTTTCTGACCTTATGTAATGCTTTTCAGCTACCTGGGCTCATAGAAGGGGACAGGGAAAAGCCAGTGTCAGCTTGGTGAGGTGAACAGGAGGGAGGAGAAAAACCTACATCACCCTAACTCAGGCTGCACCCACCATCCAGCCACTCGTTTCCTCTCATCCTTAAGTGTTTCAAGCCAAATTTACAAAACTAAGGATTTTATTCCTGTCTCCAGGCAACCGAGATTTGTCATCTACAACTCCCGGCCTCTGCCAGCGGAGCAGATGACACAGGCCCCTCCAGGAATGCCACCGAGTGATGCTCCCAGGAAGCTGACCACCTCTTCCCTCCCAATTTGGGGGGGGTCTGCCCCTCCTGCCTGAGCACCCCGAGGCCGGCACTGCATCTCTGAGGAGGGGTGGTGCTCACCTGCGCTCAAGGCGCGCGGCACCTCCTCCATGGTGACTCCGGTGGCCTTGTCGGAGGCCGTGGCCTCGGCTGCGCTGGGGCTCATCACAGTCACTGGGGGGAACGTTGGCTCCACGGCCAGGCTCGATGCCATGGCCAGCGTCCCCAGGGAAGGGACGTCCTCGGTCAGCACCGGTGGCTGGGTGGTGCCAGGGCTCGCCAGGACAGGCGTTGGGGACAGGACTGAGTCCGGATCGCCGGTGGGAAGGGAAGCGGAGGGCGAGGACGCAGCTGTGCCCGTGGGGCTGGAAGCTGCCCCCAAATCCACGGTGCTTCTTGCCAAGCTGGCAGGGTTTGCTGTCCGAAGAGCTGGGGCTGTCTCCGAGGCGGGTGGCACCGAGCTGGGGTCGGAGGCTGCGGAGGGACTGTCTGTCACGGCGATGGAGCTCACGGTGGCGGAGGCGGGAGCGGGGGACAGTGCTGCCACGGGGGTGGTGGCATTGAGGCCACCCCCCTCCACTGGCCCAGAGGACACGCCATCTCCGGAAGGTCCCGTGGGCACGGGCAGGGAGGGCTGATCAGGAGCTGGTGTGGGGACATCTGCATCCCTGGAGTCCGGTGGCACTGGGATCCCCTGCCAGAGGAAGGGGGGGCTGATGGGGTGCAGGCGTGATTCTGGGGAGTCATCGCCCAGTCCTGGGAGTGAGACAAGGAAATATTAAAAACAGGGAAGGCCTTGGGGGTGACCTGAGGCATGAGGAAAGCACTAAAGGTTTGGGGGAATTAGGCTGGAAATAAGTTTGGTTTTAAAACACTGAGAACCATCTAAAGATAAAGAGATGGAAAATGGAGCTGCGTACCTAGAGGTGAGGTTTGAACCAGACCAGTTGCCCTGGCATAAATCAACCCCCATTTTTAACTCAAGCTTGGAATTCCTCCATTCCCAATCACCCCCTCCATCTTTCCAGCATCTCCTCCCAGCAGCAGGGGAGGAAGCTCCTCCTCACAGCAACCACCGTGCAGCTGGGAATGATAACACAAGACGCCTCTTTCTCCTCTCCCCCCATTTCCTTGTGCATTCATTCATTTGTCTCCATTTCTTAGTATGAAGATGAGTCATTTTCTCCTCCGTCCCCACCAGCTGACTGCTGGGGCTTTTTTCTCCCCCTTTCTGGGCCTGAACTCAGCACTGGTCCAGCACTGGCAGCTGGCTCCCTCAGTATGGTTGGGATGAGGGAAGAGTGTGCCAGCACTACGTGACATTGGGACGCATTTTTATTCCATCTATTCATCTATTTACGCCCCCAGAGCATCCCAAACCCAGCACTGGGAAGAGCAAGAACTCATTCCAGCTGCAATGAACTAATCATATGAGCGTGGAGGACAAAACCATTCAGTGTCTGTGTGTAGAAATGGTGGGATGTGGCAGTGTTGAGCAGGGACTCACTAATCCAACCAAAATTTCTTTCACTGGTACTGTGGATGCCCAAGTGAAGGACTCCATTTCCCAAGGAAAAGAGTCTTGGACATGAGACTGAGGCCATGGCTGCTCTTCTCTCCCAGGGACAGGCACTTGGAGATGCCTCTGAGTTTTCACCCTCCTCAGGCTGAGGACACAAGGCTAATAAACCTTAGGATAAGGGAGAGGAGGGGGATGACAGGCTGGAATATGGTTACTGAATAAGCCACCTGGCTCAGCACTGTGGCTTTCCAGACCACCAAAGCAGCAGGGAAGCCTGGAGCAAGCATCCTTCAGATCAAGGTTCAGCACCCATCTGTGTTTCAATAATCCTTGCTCTGACACACCTGGGCATTCCAGATTTCTCAACAGGTACCAGACAGCCTCTGCAGCCCAGAGTGCCCATCAAGATTCCCCCCAGGGCTGGGAGCACCTTGAAAGTTTGTCACCTCTCTAGATGTAGATGCTCCCAGGCTCTCTGGGACACAGGACAGATTTCCATCTCTGAGCAAAGCCTCCCTGAAGTCCCAAATAGCTTGGGGTCAGCAGAGCTCCCATGATCTGCTTGAACTTTGGAGGCAAACCAACAGGGAGCTGGGAAAGCTGGCAGTGCTGCAAGCCTGGATGAGTCAGGAAGTTTCTGATAATATCTGAGGGGTATAAATTCAGAGGGTGAGCCAGAACTGGATGCAGGAACAATCCTTGGCTGCTGGCTGAGTGCTGCTGGCCAAGAAGGTCACAAGTCACAACGACACTTCCCAGGAGAGAGGGCACAACTTGAAGGCAGCACGCTGCTCAGCTCAGGCCTGGTTTTCCCTGTCTCTCCCCACCAGCAATCCCTGCCTGTGCCAGCACTGGGCCGTCCTCTGCTTCCTCCAAGCCATCAGCTCCATCAGGTGATGTGGGACCCAGGCCAGTGGACCCCCTTGGGGTCCAGCTCTCACCCACAGCGCACGATCCCAGGAAATCCCAGCCACGATCCTAGAGGCAAGGCAGGCTGCTTCTGAGTTGGACTCAGGATGAAAGGACAAAAAGAACCTGTCTGAGAACCCTGTTGGGATGCTCTGAATGTCCCCATGTCACTCCACCCTGCTCAGGGACAACCTGTCCCACAGATGGGTTGATGACTGGCCCCAGTTTAACTGCCAGTCCTGTCCTCTACCATCACACCTGAAAGGGAAGATCAAAGGGACAAAGAAAACCCAAGGAAGGTATTTCCTTGTTTCCCCAGTGCCCGGTCTGTAGGAGCTGCTGCTGGGAGCAGGGAGCAGAGCAGTGCACTGGAATAAGGGACAAAATAAACAACTACAAAACTCCTTTAAGACCACATCCAGTGGCTAAAAAAACTCAGCCAGGGGCTGTCAGAGGGACTGAGGGTTGTTAGCTCCCAAAGGATGCCGAGCATAGCTCAGCCCTGAGGAATCTGCCCATCTAATTCACTTAAGGCAGTTGACCACCCCGCTGGAATCCAGCACAGAGCCGAGGCAAGGGACTGCCAGGACAAGGTAACCACCTGGAAAAGCAGCAGGGCCACACTTCAGAGCCCCACAGGAGCTTTGGAAAGTCCTTTTTCCAGATTTTCTTCACTAGGAATACAGAAAACAGCCAAGGACAGAACAACACAAAGCCCAATAATTCTAATATTCTGCTGTTGGGAAATATTCACCCTAATGACCTGCCAACCTAAGTAATGAGCCATCCATGTGATGGACTGCCTCCCTCTCCTATTGCAATGCTGCGCTCCTGGCCCCTGGAAGCCACACAGAGAGACAGGCATCGCCCCTGTGGGAGCTGAGCACCTCTCGTGCTCCATTTGGGAAAGAGGTGCCTGACCTGGGGCTGGCAAACTCTCCAGCAACGCATTTCCCAGGCACTCCAAAAACCACTGCAGCAAATCCTAAACTGCTCTGCCGGCTGAAACGCAGCATAAAAGCCACTGGAGAACATCTCCAGGCTGAGTGAATGACATCAGATGGAGCAGCCTCGCCGGAGCAAACAAACATCCCCTGATAAGGCAGAGACAGGGCTTTTATCAAGCTTCACTTCGGAATTCATTTTACTTGACATAACCAGCAGGAGATCCATGTGATCTAACCCACACCCCTGCTCTCAGCCCAAATTAACTGAGGCACCCAAGCCCCAGCTGCAGTCAGGGGTGCTCCTCCAGCAGCCAAGGCCTCAGGGATAATGAAAGTTTCCATAACATGAATATTATCCATTCCGCCTGCCAGCAGCATATCCTGACTGTACTTAAACAAGGAATCCAGCCACCTGTTCTGAACAAGAAATACAACAACAGGATGAAAACAAGCCCCTGGAACACGGAGATCTGCTGAGCACCCATATCACACTGTGCCTCTGCAGCAAGATTGGGTACCACTTTCTATATTAGCTTATCAGCTCAGCAGCTGGTTTTGGGGTAAACGCAAAAAGAAAACCCCCATGTAACCAAGACTGTACCTAAGCACCAGACTGCTCTTTAAAGTAGAAGTCTACAATAACCTCACTCTTTAACCTATTCAGAGCAAGCAGAAAAGAACCTTTTGCAGGTCCTGTATTATGCTGGTCCTCACCAAGTGCTGATGACAGAACAGCCCTGACTCCCCTGGTCCTGCAGTGTGTGTTGGTTTGTAACCAGGTTAAGTGACGCAGAGCAATAAAACAATCTACATTTAAATATAAAGCTTTCCTGTTCATGACCTCGCTGGCTTGGCTTTGGTTTCTGTGGCCAGGGATTCCCATACCTTGTGCTGCTTTCTTTGCAGTTCCCTTCCTCCCTGTCTATGCTCCGCTGTAACCTTCATTGCGGTTTTTAGCTGTGAAACCGGTACCATCTGGCTGTGGATGGCAAAAGCTCTCCTGACGGTGGCTGGGACTAAACAAAACTCGGGGTTGCTTTGGGTTCAACTAGTTTTTCCAGCTCTTCAGCCCTGCACTGCCTCACCTTCCCTGTCACCACGCAGTTTGGGGTTTAGTGACGTTCACTTCTCTCCTGCCTGGCTGGAGGCCCCATCTGCAGCACACAGGGGTCTGACTGATCTCTGTGCTGACATGGGGGAAGGAACATAGAGGATGTGGTGGCTTTTAGGGCTCTTCATTTGTGTCTTTCTTTTCCTAGGGCACTGTTGTGGAGCCCTGCCTCATTATCCCCCGAAAAGTACGGATGATGGGGAGGCCTGGGAGCAGCTCTGCAGGCCCGAAGCTCTGTCTCACACCCACCAACCTTTCCATGCCATTGCAGAGGGAACACCCAGCTGGATTAGCAATGGGAAAAGGTAGCTCCTGGGGATATCTCTGGCTGCTGTTGGGCCTCAATTAGTAAACCAGAGCCAAGGTGGAGACTCCTGAGGTCCGAAGCAAAGCTCCAGCACTGCATGTGAGTGCTGGTGACCCATAATGTGCTGCTCCCTTGCCTCCTGCTCCATCACCTCTGTTTTCAGTGCCAGGTTCTGTTGGTGACAGTATAAAACTGGCTCTGAGAGGAGGAAGAAATCAAAGGGAGAAAACCAGGGGCCAGAAACACCAGCAGGTAAAAGGCAAAGCTATTCCCTGGCGGTGCAAAGAAGTCAAGGCCGTCAGATCAAATAAATCTGCAGTTGCTCTGATTTACTGGCGAGCCGAGCCGGCTTCCTGCATGATTAGTTTTATTCTGCTGCATGGTCGTTGAGTGCTTTAGGTCTAATTGCTCTGAAGCTTTCTGTAGCTAAGAGAAACAGCTCCACAACAGAAATCCATGTGATGTATCTGTGTGTCCCTCACCATCCCGAGGCTCTGTCCCAAGCGTGCAGCTGGCCAGGGGTGTGTGCAGCACCTCACGGGTGTTCATTCTACTGATGAGGCACCCCATCAGTACCCACTTCCCCAGATGTACCAGCATCTCTTGGAGGTGCACAGCCTGGCTTCTGCAAAAGGCAGCAGCAAGACCCACGTGGCTAAATAAAGGTGGGGATTTGGGGAACCTGGCGCTCTCTGCTCCTCCCAGATGAGAATAACTTTTAAAATCCACACGGCTGCCTGCATGCTGAACAGTCCCTGTAAGCAGCTCCTTCCTAGCCTGGGGTGGGTGTCCAAGTTCTCCTCAGGCACCACTCACCCCATGACCCCGACCCAGGCGTGAGGACTGTTGGTGGCAAAACAAACCCACCCTCCATGGAAGGAAAATGTGGTGTTTCCCCCCAAAGCGAAGTGTTGCTTAATTATTCAACTCCTGAAGCCCTTGATCCTGAAACTGCAACGGAATTACAGCACAAAAGAAGGTGAAGAGGAGTCTTTAGGTGTTTGGGAGGACGGCAGATGGACCTGCCTGCCTGGGACACCTCATATTACTTTTTCCCAGGCGGATATCTTGGGTATGACTCCGGAGCCAGCCAGGAATGTTGCAAACAGCAGCTCTGCCCAAGTGACAACGTAACAGCTCCGTAATTTTCCTGGCTAGCTGCTAATTACTGCTTCTAGGTGCAGCTTTCAACGTGCATCAGCCCCATTCCAGCCCTTCCCATGAGGAGAAGCAACTGGGTTCGGCAGAGGAATTTTGGAGCATCCTCTGGTATTAGAGGCTGACTGCTCCTTTGGGCTGGGAGAGGGGATAATTAACTACCTATCCCTCCTGTCCTTCAGAGGGGGCAGAGCTAGGAATGCTCAAAGCTTTACCTCCTCCATGGCAGCTGAAAACAGCCCCTGAGGCTCCCAGTTCCCTAAAAAGTAGCTTTTCCACCCCAAGTCTCCAGGAGGAAGCACTCAAAACCTTTAAAGCCAAGAGCTGCCTCTTGCAGGTACTTCAAAATGCCTCAGCCAGGGCACAGGGTAAATTGCTGAAGGGGAAAACAGGCTCAGTGCTGGGCATCATCACAGGAAAGCAAAGCAGGTTTGAATTTACATCCCAAGCAAGGAGTAATAACAGGATTAAAACTTCCTTGAGCAAGACGCTGTTATTTCATTACGTGAGCAGGCAAAGCCCAGACTTATTTTACTCCTGCCCAGTGACGTCCTTGCTGTCACTAAGTCCTGAAGAATGAACTCGAAGCATATTTAAATCGTGCTCTGTGTTTCCTCCCAAGTGATACACATATATACATTTAAGAATTATTTTTGTGGGGAGAAAAAACTCGTAGAAAGCATCTGAAAGATGCTCTGGGAGTGTTTGGGAGCAGCCCGAGAGCCACGGGACCATAGTCCAGGGAAATCTTTCCCGGCTCTTCTGCCAAGCCTCTCTGGCGTTGGTGCTTTAGAGAGGGATGGTCGTGGGAACGGCTTCGGGTTTGGCCCGGGCGCTGGGAAAAACCCGCCTCCCAACCCCAGAGGTTGGCTCCCAGCAGAGGCTAGCTGCTTTTGGGGCAAATTTGGGCCAGGCAGGAGCCTGTCAGAGCATCCCCGTGGAGCAAAACGTTCATCCCCATCCCTCCCAAAGGCATCTGTTTGGAAAGCACAGAAACAGGAGCTTGTTGGTAAACTGCCCCTTTACAGGGACTAAGATTCATCCAGCCCTCCCTCCCCTCACACCACTGGGGTCACTTATCAGGGGAAGGTTTCCTACAAGCTGATGTGGTTCACGGTGATGGTTTTGGGGTCCTGCAGCCACGACCTCCCCAGCTGTGGGCTGTCACAGGGAGCTCCGAGCTGGCCCTGCTGCCTCGTCCCCTCGCGCTGCTCTGCCGGCAGGGATTGATAATGACAGCTTTGCCCGATGGATTTCTCCTCGCGCGCGTCCCCGGTTATGCAAGTGTGTTTTCCATGTTTCTGAGGAAGCGGCTCCTCGTGTTGTTTATTAAAAACCCAGACGGGGTGGGTGGCGGGGTGACCTGTGCTCGCTGTCGCATCGGCCGGGGACAGAACTGTCTCCTCTGACCATCTCAGTGGGGGAAAAGATGTCAAATGGGGTGTTTCTGTGGAATGGGGAGGCTGGTGCTGCTGGGGGGGAGATGCCTGGAGCTGGTGGGGAAAACACCAGGAGCTGGGGGTGCGGGAGCCTCCACTCAAGGCCAGGGAGAGACAGAAAAGCTCCTTCAAAGCAGTGACCGTGCTGGGAAGGGGGATGCGGGGCTGGGGGTGAGCACCAGCCCGGGCAGGGGGGTGCCCGTGAGGAGATGGTGGTGGTCCCATGAAGTTGTCCTCCTTCAAGGCAGCCGGGAACACGGCTGCGGACGCCCCTGCGGGGCAGGGGATGAGGAAAAGAGGAACGAAACACCCCTTGCCCCATCCCACCGGTGCCACTGGGGGATCCTTTGGGGGGGCGTGAGCGAGACCAGTGGTGGCGGGTTGCTCTGCGGAGCCCTTCTCCGGACATCCTGCCGGGAAGGAGCCGGGCCGTCCCCGGCAAAGCGAGGTCTGCCTTCCCCCCGTCCCCACCGCATCGCCCCCATCCCGGCACCGGGGGCTCCCCGGTGTGCCCCCCCCCCCCCGTCCCCACGCCGGTGCGGCGGCGGGCGCTTACCTGCCGGGAGGAGGAGGAGGGCGAGGAGGAGGAGGCGGCAGCAGCAGCCCATGGTGCCGGCGGCGCTGGCAGCCGCGGCGGGAGGGACGCACCGCCCGGCCCCGCCACCGCCACCGCCCCGGCCCGGCCCCCGCCGCCGCCACCGCCGCCGCCGCCGCCGCCCCCGACCGGCCCACAGCGGCACCTGCCGGCTCCGGGCAACGCGGCGGGGATGCGGGACAGCGCGGGGGGCACGCCGGGCACCGGGAGGAGGATGCGGGGCTCTGGGAGGAGGATATGGGGCACTGGGCACTGCGTGTGGGACCGCAGCGTCAGTGGAGCTGGCTGTAGGGTACCAGGCACCAGAACACCCTACTGGGGTACTGACGCCGGGAGCAGTTGCCCTGCCCTGGGATGAGGCACTGGGACTGGATGCTGAGCACCTCACACTATCAGTGGGCATCATGCACCGAGGACAGGGCATGGGGTGCTCTTGTCCCAGCCAGTGGCACCAGGTGGGGGATCAGGGTGCTCTGTGGCACTGTCACTTGTCCCTCTTCATCCTCAGGGCCATGCCAGCTCCTGCTTGAATATAATGCATTGGAACTGTGCATTGGCACAGGTTGGGCAGAGAAGCTGTGGCTGCCCCATCCCTGGAAGTGTCCAAGGCTGGATTGGACGGGGCTTGGAGCATCCTGGGCTAGTGGAAGGTGTCCCTGCCCATGGCAGGGCGTTGGTACAGGATGAGCTTTCAGGTCCTTTCCAACTCAAATTTTTCTGTGATTCCATGATTCTGGAAGATCTCCCTGAGGATCTTCTTGCCTGCTACACCCAGGGGGTCTGGTGCCCGTGGTGGGGGGACACCCCAGGTACCTCATCAGGGGGAGACAGGCCAGAGCCAGGTAGCCAGGGACCTACCTTCCCTCAGCATGAACAACTCCCAAAATACAACTCCCAGTGCCCAAAGGACCCAGCCAGGAGACACCTGTGGCACAGCAGGAGGTGAGAGGGCCATTTTTATTTTACCCCTTTCATTCTGGGAAGTGCTTTGCTGCGGGTGAAATGTTTTCAGGCTGAACTCATCATCTCCGGGCTCTCGCATGCTCGCTGTGGAAAAGGATGTCACGGAGCCCAGGCTGTGGCCAAGCTATCTTTATCCAGGGTTATGCAGCCCTATTCTATTCTATTGCATTGTGTGGCATTTTCTCAGGATGGATCTTGGCTCTGGGCCTAAAACAGCAGGACACAAAATCCAAGTCAGCTGGCGTTCCTGAAGCGGACGGTGTCGGGCGATATCTCAGCTCTCCTTGAAACCTTCCCTCTGCTTGGGAAAAGGAAAAATAATGCTGTTATTGCTGCTGGAGCTTGGTGCCGTGGGAACAGTGTGATAATCTCCCTGCTGCTTCTCTCCCATCTCTTTTTTTTTGTCGATGGTGCTGCATGCTTCCATGTGCAGGAGGAGTTTTTTGAGGAGAGGGCATAGCCGCCACTTCCCACCGTGGCCTTGGATGGAAAACCCCAAGCCTGAGGTGGGTGTTGGGGTGCCGAGGGCTGGGCTGTGGGAGGCCTGGAACATCCCTGATGGTCACCAGGCTTGGGCTCCAGCTGCCATCTGCTGGCCACTCCTGCCTGGTCCCCTCAGTAAAGCAGAGGACACATGGCCAGCGAGATGTCCCTTTTTGGGTATACCTTCTGCCAGTCCTTTCCCATTGCTACTGGAGATTGGAAACCACCACCTCTGGTGACACCTGCCCTGGGGCTCCAGTTCTTTTCAAATCACTTTAAAAGGCTTTCTCTCCCCAACTTTATCCAGATATGAAGGATGCTGAAGGGAGACTGTTTCCTTTTGGTGGGCACAGGGATTTTTTCCTGCCTGCTCCCTGCCTTTGCCCGCCCCACCGGGATGAAACCAGCTCCTCTTGGGTGGCCCCATGCCACATCCAGGTGCCAGCTGCCAGTTTCACCAGTCTTGCCCAAGTCCCCACAGGAGCTTTGGAACGTTTCCCTCGTGGTTTATTTTATAACCCCCTGCCTGCTTTTGGGGAGCTGCTGGCAGGGAGCCAGGGTGGCCACGGGCAGGGGGCTGGGTGGTACCGGCGTGCCAGAGCTTGCGGCAGGATTTTTTGGCTGACCAGGGCTGAGGGAGCTCGCTCACCCCCTGGCCAGCAGCCAAATGGCATGGCTGGGTGGCTGCCAGCACTTGCATTAATAGCTGCCAGCCTGCGGTTTGAGGTCACCCGTTCTTTCCAGTCTTTCATTTCCACCTTCTTTCGCGCCTGTAACGACCCGGAGCAGGCAGCAGCTCCACCTCCCCATCCTGCCCGCTCCCCTCTTTGCTGGACCAGGCTCTTTTGCTTTCCTTGGAGCCAGGACAGCATCAGCCCGTGGCACCACAACCCTCCTGAGCATCCCCAGATGCCAGGAGGGGACCTGCCAGTATCCCAGGGGTCACCTTCACCCTTGTTCCTCTAGACTTCACTCGGGGGGCCAGAAACATCATCCCACACATCCTGAGGCGAAAAACCACCCCAAGGCCAGCGTGCAGAGGGCTCGTGCCAAGGCACAGCCCCTCGCAGGATGACTCTGAGCTGCCGTCATCCCCTGCCAAGGCCTTTGGGAGTGTGTTTTATAGCTGCTTGCTATGAATAAATCTCCCTTTTCATAACAAGCTGGCCGGGGATAAATGGCTCTGGGGACGTGAGGCTGGGCCTGGGTGCACACCCTGCGTCCCTCCGGGGAGGGGAGCCCCGGAGCCCCTCTCGGAACCCGGGATGGCAGGAGAGGGGTCCACCTCCCTGCCCAAATCCCCACGGATGCTGGGGTGAGGCATCTGCTTGACGCCTCCCGGTAGGACGGGGCCAGGCGTGGCTGGTGTGAGGTGGGACGTGCCTCGGTGGGACAAGCGTGGGTGGGACACACGGGAGGGTACACGCCGGGGGGGCACCCCCAGACCGCCAAGGGATGGCTTCAGCGGGGTGGGAGCCGCGCAGCTGGAAGAGGAGGAGGCGGAGGAGGAGGAGGAGGGCGGCGGTGCCGGAGCGGCCGCCCCCGTCCCGCCCCGCCGCAGCCGCCGGGCACCGGGCACCGGGCAGGCGGCGGCGGCGCGTATGGAGGCGGCGGCGGCGGCCCCGGCCCCGGGCGGCGGCCCCGGTACCCTGCTGCTCTGCCTGGCCCTTGCCTCCGGTAAGCACGTGGGTCCCCTGCCCCGCCACTGTCCCGGTCCCGGGATACCCAAATACCGACAGAGGGTGTTCCCTCCTGTCCCGGCCCGGTGCCCACCGCCCCGGCCCGGTGCCTCCCTCTCCTGCACGGTGTCACCCCCACCGTCCCAGCCCCGTTCTGTCTCCGGTCCCGGTGCTGCTCCTGCCCCATTCCACTGCTTCCCGGTCCCGCGCTGGTGATCCTCCACCTGCCTTCTGGTCCCATGCCGGTGCTCCCCCGTGCCTGTCCTGGTGCTTCCCCATCCCATCCTGCTGCTCTCCCGGTCCCATTCTGCTGAACTCCTGTATCCCCTGCTGTCCCACCCCATCCCGATGCTGACGCTGTCCCATCCCAGCGTTCACCCTGTCACCCTGCTGTTTTCTCTAGTCCCGTCCCAGTGACTCCCTGCGTCCCCCTGGACAATCCCATCCCAGTCCTTCCCCCACACCCAGCCTGGTGTTTACCCAGTCCCCTCCCTCGGGTGCCCCATGTGTCCCCAGGTCTCATCCTGGAACTCCCCAGCATTCCATTCCAGTGCTCCTCTTGGCTCTGAGTCACTGAATCCTTTGGGACCAGGGTATCCTGGCTGGATCCTGGAGCAGGACTGGGATGCTTTTCCCACCTGTTGATGGGGCAGGGCTCGCCGGTGCCCAAATACCCTCTGCCATCCTTGGAAGCACTGGGGAGGGGGGGATGCTGCAGGGAGTGGAAGGGGGCAGTACCTATTCAACAGGTGTGTGAGCTTTCCGGTGTTACTCTCTAAGTGTTTGGAAGCAGGAAGCTGCAGGCAGCAGCCATCTCAGGGCTGGCAGGAGATAACCACAGGTAGGGCTGGGCAACTGATGTCCCCCTGGCAGAGACTGCCAGCACCAGAATTACAAGGGAGCTCTCCTCTCCGCTGGGAACAGTTTGGGTTTGGCCTTTTGGCAGGGCTGGTGACAGCACTTGGCAGAACCTGCCAAACCTGTGCTGGCAGGAGGAAAGCAAGGGTGGCCGACCTGTTTCGGGGCTGAGGTGTCCTATCAGACCAAGACAATGCCCTGGGTGGTTGCTCTCCCGCAGTTTGGGCTTTCCCGGTGGAGTGTGGGGGTGCTACAGCGAAATAATCCGGTGTTTGGGATACTTTCCTGGGTTATCTTTGTCTGCTCAGAAAGGAGTGAAGCCTTAGACAGTGGAGCTGGGTTCTCTGTGCATCAAAGAGATGAGGGTGTTTGCACCCGCAGCTCCCGGGTGCTGCGATCCGGGTGCCGAGGGGCACAGCCCCCCTCCCTCCGGACCTGGCGCTGCCCCAGGGCGGTCCTGCCGAGGGGCTGCCAGCCCGGAGGATGCCAGAGCTCCGCATCTGGTTGCAATAAGGGTGGGGATCTCATCTTGGTGGGGATCTTTCCATGTCGAGCTGTGAACTCGGTCACCGGGAGTGAAGTCAGACTCCCTCCCTGCACCACCGCGTGCCCACGCCGCCCGCAGCTGCTTCCCGGGGAGAAGCCGCCCCGTGGCTCATCCCTGGCTCCTGCCAGGCAGCTCCCACCCTGCCTCTGGGCTGGAGGGGGCCGTGGGCTCCGTTTCCTCCCCGCCGGGCTCTTTTGGAGCTCTGTTACCCGGAGCATGTCATTAGCGCGGCAGTGGCTATATATAGCCAGGAGGGACGTGTGTGCAGGGAATGTCCCTGCCGTGGGAAGGGGGGGACTCCGGAGGCTTGGCTGGGCAGCCTCCACCACTGTTTCCAGGGTGCCGAAGGGCAGGGTGAGAAAACAGGTACCAGGAGACGAGGCTGCCAGGATTAGACTGTGCAAGCTGTCCACTCTCTGAGAAGCCTCGACGTGCACCCCCTCGGGATGGGAACATCCCCCGCCTCGGCGTGTCACCCTCGCGGGAGCCGCCCAGTACCCTGCCCCGTCAGGCAGGACCTGTCCCCGCTCCCGTGGGTGCCACCGCGGCGCGGTGAATCCCTGGGGAGGGCCGGGCGGGGAGCGGGGCCGTGCTGAGTCAGTGCTGGTATGCCAGCGATCCGGTTACCGCCGCCGTGACGCGCCTCAGCCACCTCTCAGTTTCGTCTCGTGGCCAAGGAGACCGAGGTGGCCTCTTTCCTGGCTCAGTTCGCGCTGCACTCCAGGGAGACCACAGAGCACCTTTCAGTGCCTAAAGGGTGTCCAAAAGAGCTGGAGAGGGGCTTGTCGCAAGGGCTTGGGGTCACAATACAGAGGGGATGGCTTCACACTGACAGAGGACAGGTTTAAATTGGGTATCAGGAGAAAACCTTCCTAGTGAGTGTGGTGAGGCCCAGGTACAGGTTGCCGGGAGAAATGTGGCTGCCTCATCCCTGGAAGTGTCCAAGGCCAGGTTGGACGGGGCTTGGAGCAAAGTGCACTAGTGGAAGGTGTCCCTGCCCATGGCAGGGGTGTTGAAACAAGATGCCCTTTACAGTCTGTTCAAACTCAAACCAATCTGTGATTCCATGATTCCGGACGTCCCTGGGGATCCATCCCTGCATCCTCCCAGAGCAGAGAAGCAGCTGGCTGCCTGCAGGCAGAACTGTGTGCCCCAAAACCCTCCCCTCTGGCTCCCAGACCCCCGTGCTGGGGCGTTGCTGGGTGGAGGCGATAGGCGGGGACCAGCTTTCCCTTCTCCTTGCCCTGGGGAAAAGCTGATGCTGCCAGGGAAGGGGGGCCGTGGGCGCAGCTGCAGAGCCCATCGCCGGTCCCCACCCTGTGGCTGTGGTGGGGCTGTGGTGGGGATACCGGGGCTCTGGCCAGGCTCCCCCTCCAAGCCACCTCCACTGCGTTCCAGGTTTGGCATTCTTCAGCTGCGTGGGCGCCGACGCCAACGTCACCGCCGGGCACAGCACCGAGGGGCTCACCTGTGACACGGTCAAGGGCTGCACGGGTAAGGTGGAGGTGTGAGGATGTTCAGGGGAGCCGGGGGCGTTGGATGGGAGCTGGATGGTGCAGGGGAGCGGGCTGGGATGGCACAGGAGCAGGTGTTTTGTCTGGCAGAGCCGTGCAGCGTCCACGGAGCTGGGAAGCCAAGGCTACACGTGCTGTTTGCAGCTGGCCAGGCTCGGACCTGCCGCTCTGGGATGCTGCTGCTTCTGGGCAGAGCCGTAACCCCTCTGGGGGAATTCTCTGTCCTTGCCACCCCCAGGGAATGGGACGCAGCTGCGGCGGCAGGGCCACTTCTCCCGGTGCCCGGAGGAGTACAAGCACTACTGTGTCAAGGGGAGGTGCCGCTTCCTCGTGGCCGAGCAGGCGCCGGCCTGTGTGTAAGTCACTGCTGGTGGCTGGCAGGGGGTGGGACGCCGTGCTCCCTGGGACAGTGGGGTGAGGGAGGCACGGGCACCACGGCGGTTTTTGGGACCCCTCCCTTCTGCCTCCCCTGTGCTGTGGGACAGGTGCGAGCGAGGCTACACCGGGGCTCGCTGCGAGAGGGTGGATCTGTTCTACCTGCGAGGGGACCAGGGCCAGATCGTCATCATCTCCCTGATCGCCGCCATTGTCACCCTCATCATCCTCATCATCGGCATCTGCATCTGCAGTCAGTACGTCGAGGGACGGGAAGGGAAGGGAAGGGAAGGG